>NW_012116677.1:1541646-1544222 GCF_000951035.1 Colobus angolensis palliatus | reverse complement strand
CTTGGGGACCCAAAATAATGACTTCTGGGAAGAGGTGTAGGTCTGTGGAGGAATTTGGACCTGAACTTCAGGGCAAAGGGGGGCTGCTGTGAGTGAGAATATTTCAAGATGATATTTGGGTTTTAGAAAAATTGCCCTGGTCATAGCAGGAGAATGGGTGGAGGAGACCCAGAGTGTAGCAGCTGACAACCCTGGCCCCATCAAGTCCATGATGGGCCAAGGCCGTGAGGGTGAGTGACAAGAGCTCAGGATTCACTGTCAGGAGACCTGAGTTCTAATGTTGGTGTTACAACAAACACCTGATGATGACTTTGCCTACTAATTTGGCCTTCAGTTTTCCCTCTTGTAAAATGGTGGTTTCTAAGGTCAGAGAGCTCTGTTTCTCTGTTGTTAGCCCTACTATTATTAATATGAATTTCTTTTTACAAATTTCTCTCTCTCTCTTAGTTTGCTAGGATTGCCCTAACAAAGTACCACAGACTGGGTGACCTAAACAACAGATATTTATTTTCTCAAAGTTCTTAAAGCTAGAAGCCTGAGATCAAGGCATCCACAGGGCTGGTTTCTCCTGAGACCTCTCTCCTTGGCTGGGAGATGGCTGCCCTCTCACTGCATCCTCACGTGGTCTTCCCATTCCCGGTGTCTCTTTGCATGACCTAGTCTCCTTTACTTATAAGGACACCAGTAGTCGGAGTAGACCCCATCTTAACTTCCTAATTTTAACTCAGCCACCTCTTTAAAGGTCCTATCTCTGAATACAGTCACATTCTGAGGTCTCGGACTTAATGCTTCAGCATATAAATCTGGGGGGATACCAGCAGTCTATAACTTTCTCTTCCCTTTTTTATATCTGCTTTGATATTAAACATGCTGAAAGTAGAAATATCTGGGTTGTTTGGAGCACATACTTCCCTAAGTTTTGATTCTCTTTTCTATGCCCTTTTCCCCTGAGTTTGATTCTCATTTCACTTATTGATGGTGATTATATAGGCCATCCATTTCTGGGAAAAGCCAGAGCTAGCTTTTCTTCTACACCAGCCAAGATTTTTTTCCTGTAGTAAAAGAGCATTTGGATTCTATGCTCTGTGTGCAAGATGAAGCCTTTTCCCTTCTTTTGTTTGGTTCTAGTCTTTATGCCCCAGTGAGATTCTTATTCCTGGCCAGGCTTGTTTTCTTTCACATTCCAAATGAATCTGTGTCCTCCCCTTTCTGTCCTCCTTCAAACTTGTTGCTAACCCTCACTAGGATCTGCAAAAGCTCATTACGTTAATGTTCTCCCAATGTTTCTTGTCATCCACCAAACTGGACTGGCTCACACATTTCAGTTGCAGTCTCTTTAAGACCAGGATTTCATTTCATTTTCTTGCTCTTGTCCACTGTGTTTTAGCTGCTCAGAAGGGCCATGCATCCCTGGCACCCCATGAATAAATGAAATCATACACTGTAATAATGACAATAGGGCGTGCACTCCTCTACCTGCCTACAGAGTGAACTGCTCTTTTGACTATTTTGCAAAATCGTAACGACTCACTGGAGGTTTCTTCCCACTTACCTGATTCTGAGCCTAGTGAATTATAAACATATTTTATTTAACAAATTCATTTTTATGACCACAGTCAGCTCCTATCACAATAGTTAAGGTTCTGTTTGCAGGTTCATAACTTGGCCGTAAAATTTTGCTTCAGGCAGATACTTTAGTCTAATGACTCTTGGCACAAAATGTCATTATTAGAATCTTTTTCTTTCAACACCAAAGAAAGTAAAAAAAAAAATGCTTTTACTTAAAAAAAAACCCAACTTTTCAAACTCTATTATTTTGTATTAAAGGAATGCTTCTCCCTTACCCCAACAGAAAAGAAATGCCAAACCTCAGCCATCAAGGTGTATAAAGGCAAAATAGTATTAAACTTCCGTCTCCATGCTTCTCAGTGGGAGTGATAATGACATTTTGGTGGGACAGTTTTCTCTGTGCAGAGTGCCTTGTGCCAAGCAGGGCATACGTTTAGCATTCCTGGTGCCCATGAACCTGTTACCTGCCCTCTCTCCTACCCCCACAAACTGGGGTAAGGTCAGACTCCACACTTTGTATCTTTTTCCAAAGGCACATTTTCCTAAAAGACTATGGCTTCCAGACTTGTTGAAATTTTAATTGACCCAGAATGAAATGCTGGAGTAGGGAAGCTATAAGTTGACCCAGTTACCTTGTTAGCCATTGGTAAAATGATGAAATTGGAGGAGTCCATCCTCAGGAGTTTTTAGCATTCCTTTTTCATAATTTTTTCCTTTTCTGCAGGCTTTCCTACAAATCCTGAACTACCTGGTTGCTCTTTGGATGCCCCCCACACTCCTAGAAGTCTCTGGCCAAGACCTGCTTTTTCTCCAGGCACTCATCAAAATGTATCTACTCTTTTTTTTTTTTTGAAGACCTTGCTCTTTAGCCTAGGCTGGAGTGCAGTGGTGCGATCTCAGCTCACTGCAACCTTCACCTCCCAGGTTCAAGCAACTCACCTGCCTCAGCCTCCTGAGTAGCTGGGACCACAGGCACACGCAACCACACCTGGCTAATTTTTTGTGTT
>NW_012116677.1:1521049-1534606 GCF_000951035.1 Colobus angolensis palliatus | reverse complement strand
TTTTTTTTTTTTTTTTAAATGGCTAAAGGGTATTCCATTGTATATTTATCCTACAGTTTTTTATACATTCATCTGTTATTGGACACCTAGGTTGATAGTTTTTTAGAAGTAAAAGAATGCTCAGTGGTTCTTGTCAAGACTTTAGGATTTGAGAAGAGATTTGAACTCTCTGCTGTGTCCCAAGGTGATCTTCAAGAGACAGCAGAGTTTCAAAGGCCAGGGCCACCTTTTCAAAATGACTTTAGACAATAACAAAAATAGCTGCTGTTGAGTGGGTGCCTGCTATGTGCCCACTTGCTAAGCACACTTTACTATTGTATCTCATTTAATCTTTACAAAATACTGCAAAGTGGGTATTAGTGCCCCCATTTTAAAGATACAGAAACTGAGAGTCAGGAACTTGCTCAAGTCCACACATTACTAAGTGTCTGGGACTCAAACACAGGTTACAAATGTCAATGGTTCTACTAGAGTCTAAACTTTCCTGTAAAGAATCTCCTAGAACAATTTCAAGGTAGTTTTTCTGTGTATAAATGTATTGAATTAAACAGGCGATTAAAAGCCTGAAGCTAAAATAGTGTAGAATTAGTGAAAACAAAATTAGAATTAGAAAACAAAATGTAGAATTAGAAAAAACAAAAAGCCAATGGAAACCCACTAAATATAAGCTCTTCTCACTGCCCAGCAAATTTCTGAGACAAGCCTGGGGCAGGCCACGCTGGACAGCAGTAAGTGCCGTGGAGAAAAATGAAGCCAAGCAGAGGAATGGGGGTGTTAGGGTAGGTTGGAATGGTGGTAATTTTACATAGGTGATCCAGGAAGGCCTCAGTAAGAGGGTCATATTGGAACAAAGCCTTGTGGAAGGAGGTGAGGGAGGTAGCCATGCTGGTATCTGGGATAGGGTGTTCTAGACAGGGCAATAGCAAGAACAAAAGCCCTGGGGCAGGACTGTGCCATGCGTATTTTGGGAACAGCCAGAAAGACAGAATGGCTGGAATGGAGACATCCAAGTAAAAAGCCAGAGGAGATGAGGTTAGAGAGGATATGGAGGCTCAGATTATGTTGGGCCTTGTGGGTTTTGTGCAGGATATACATCCTTCTCTAGAAGGTTTTCTGGACATTTAGGATTTCTTTGTTCCTCCTTCCCCTCATATGTTGGGATGTCATGAAGTGGACACAGGAAGCCTGTCCTTGGCCATATTTCACAACCCACAAGTAGGCTGATTATAGTGTTAGAGTCTATCTCAGATTGGGTACCCCAGAACCAGATCCTGATTCAGGGATTTGAATACAAGTAATTAACTGGGGAGATGAAGAAGGCAATGTAGGGGACTGGGGAAGGGCAAAGGAGAGGGAAGACAGCTAATAAAGGGTGCACCATCAATCCAGTTATCATCCGGGGCAATGGAAACTTTACCCTGGGTGCCAGTGTAGGACACTGGCCTCAGCATTATCCCATCCAAGGAGTGAGGAAGTTGGGATATTTATACATCAATCCCTGCTAGTTGGTTGGAGGCTGTTTCTGGGAGGGCAATGATTCTCTAGCATTTCCAGTCTGCTGCAGTGGTGGACAAAATGCTTCAGTGCCAGTGTCCCAGGGTGCCAAGGAGACCCCTCAGAAAAAGAGAGGTCAGTCCTGGCAGTTGAAAATCAGCTGGTTTCATGCCCTAAGTTGGTAAGGATGGGCCTGTGTGTGGGCACCAACAGTTAATAGACTCTTTCTAATGCTTTTGAATCTTATCTCTTTGGCTCTTACTAAGAAAGGAGAAACAAGAAGCTTCCCTCTTCTCCACAACCACCTGAAAACATAGGCTGGAGTTCTCAGGGACTGTAAAGGAAAACTTGAGATGAACATATAGATCACCCACATCCACCTTTGTTTTCAGAAAAAGATAGCTAACCTATAAAACATCAGTTTCAAACCCCAATTTTTTAAAAGGAAGGAGAAAGAATATTTATTGCTACCTACTATTGTCAGGGTGAAGATTATTTCTTGGCAAATAGTACAGGGAGCTTTTGCAAAGATGCTCGTTAATATCATCTGTGATTCATGGAAACCTAGTCTGACAGATGAGTAACCCTGTGATTCCTACTGTCAGGGATACTGACTACAGTGACTGGTGGGGGGAGCATTTCTTCCTACCACAAACTCTACTCTGCTCACCTCAGTCCAGGATGTCCCCTCTTATAAAGAGATGCTCATTGTAACACAGAAAGGAGAGTGATGATAAGTTCCTCCTCCTCCAGCACGCCCTATGTGCCAAACATTGTGCCTCAAGATGGGTTATATGGTCTTTGGGAGAGCTGAATAGACTTTGCAAAGGGGGGTTCCCATGTGCGCAAATAAATTGCTGGTATTCTGAAACCTTGGGATGGTTGGTATGGCCAACATGCTAAGAATGACTTTTACATTTTTGAATGGCTGGAGAAAAATCCAAAAAAAAGAGTAGTAATTCAGAACACCTGAAAAGTGTATGATATTCAAAATGCAGTTTTCATACATGAAGTTTCATTAGAATCTAGCCCTCACGCTCATCTGTTTACAAATTGTCTATGGCTGCTTTTGCTTTGTAACTGGAGAGTTGAGTAGTTACGACAGAGACCTCATGGACTACAATGCATAGAATATTTACTATATGGTTCTTTATAGGAAAGTTTGCTGACCTGTGCAATAAAGAATAGTTTCGTTGAGGATCTCTTCCCCCCAGATAAGTATCTAGCACAGAGAATGAGGTACCAAACAACCACAGTTAGTGTAAATCCACTTTAGAGGATTACTGGTAAGCAATGGAATACAGACCAGACCTTGGTCCTGAAACAGACCCACACTTGTGGCTAATTTGGAACAGTTTTATCTTTTTACTGATCCCTGTAGTTCTTAAGCTAAGAGGTTTCTCTGGAAGTAGGCAGAAGCAGAGGGAGTAGGAGACCTATTCAGGCTTTCAGCTGAAAGCACTTTGTAGAAGTTACCATCATCCTATCTTCCTATATTCCTACTTCTTCTAAAGCATAAGTAAGGTTGTTGGAATTCAGCTTTTTACTAGTCCTAAAACTCATCACTCAATAATCTAAATCTTGTAAATGAAATCAAAAGCCTGATGAAGCCAGGCTATTCAAGGATATTGCAGAGCTCTGTAGGAGGCCTGCCTAGTAACTATGAGCATATTGGTACGGGAGTTAGGTCACTAAATTTAAATTCCAGTTCAGCCACCTGCTAGCTATGTAACACTGGGCATGTTCATTAATCCCTACATTATCTACCTTCTCCATCTGTAAAATGAAAATCGTGATAATATCTCCCTCATAGAGATTCTCTGGGGGGTCAGTAACATGTGCCCCCAAAGCAGCCTAGCATGATGCCTGACTTGTAGAATGGGCTCAAAGAATATTAGCTATTGTTAGTGTTTCAAAATCGGAATTGGGGAATTTTAGATGACATATTGCAAGATCTTCACGTAAATGGTATTCATAATGAAGCACACTTCACCAGCACTTTCTGACTCACCCAAATGGCATTTATTTGGCCTCAATAGCTAAGCGTCCCTCCCTCATGTTGCTCGCACTTGTGGTACTCATATTTGCTACTTACTACGATGTCCATGAATTTGACTTGGTAAGATGACACATTCCTCAAGTGAATCATAGTATTTAGGACCAGAGCTAATTTTAATCATACTGTATAACCAGGTTCTAACACACAAATTTGAACATAACTGAGGTTGGACGAATTAAAATTGATATATTGTTACAAGTCACTTCTAACTTAATTGCTCAACGGTAATTCCCAGGTATAAAGTTCTTGCCAAGAGAGTCAACATTTAACCTGTGCAAATACTTATTGAGAATTTACTATATGCCATATACATATACTGTATTTTAGAGTATACACATATACTATATTTGTGTCTGAATACAAAGATGAATAAACCAATCCTTGAACTCATGGAACTCACAGTCTAGTGTGCAGTCAGTAGAACACAGGAATTATCTGTAGATCTGCTCAGACCCCAGGCTCCGGCCTGGCCAGCTTGTAGAAGACCTATAGATACAAGGGTATAAGGTGTCAGTTAAGTTAAAAGGGCTATCTTTGAAAAAGTAGGCTTGCCACAACCCACTAGAATGAAGTCCAGGAACTGTTAAAACAATATATCTCCTAATATCAAGGAACTTGATTGATCATTCAGAAATCAATAAGTCCTATGTTCCTAGAGCTGTGGTTTTCTCAGCAGATCGGAGGAGTCTGTCTTGGGACTGGGTGGCATTTGCAGGGGTTCTCAGCCTGAGCTATGGGTGCTTGGTGGGAGTTGGTTCTGGGTGTCCTTTCTCAATAATCAGTAAGTGTAGTTTTTGCAGCACTTTTTCCAAGGCCAATCTCTGCTGTCTTCACCATGGTGTTACCATGATGTTGCTGGGCTGTGTGATGCAGGTGCAGTGTGGCTCCATCATGGAGCTTTCCATAAGAAAGCACAAGTGTCCAATAGTCCACACAGCCAGGAGTCTGTCTCAAAGCAGTATAATGTTTGAATAGTCTGTCTGCAGGAAGTTGTTAATTGCATTAATCTCAATAAGATCTAACAGTTGTACCAATTTGCTTGAGAACTAGAAATCTAAATTTTAAGAAAAGACGTGTGCATTTGCTTAAACATAACATTTTGTCTTTAAGTCACTTATAAATCTGCTATTATAAGCTACACATAGATGTTTCAGTGACAAAGACAATAGTAAAAGTAGAGAAGGTCAGGGTAAAGAATCTTGCATAAGAAATTACCATTTAGAAATGTGGAAGTGTATGTGTGTGTGTGGTGTAAAAATATGTGTGGTCAACAGCAATATCAATCAGAATACTGAGGAAAAGCCATCCTCTCCTGAAGCAATATTCTTCATTTATAGCAGAGTAATCATATATTTATTTCTCCAAGACAAAAAATACAGGCATGTACAAGCCCTGTGGAATTGCTAAGGACTTGGCTTCTGTTTTGAGGTGTGCAGACCAACAGTCTGAAGCTCCAGGTGCCCAGCTGTAATGTGAAGTCAAAGTCACGGGCACCGCTGTGAGATGTACTCACGGTCTGTCAATTGTCGGGTGTTTATGATAACGTGCATGAGAGGATAAGAACAAGAGAGGTGGGAGGAGTTGTGGAGAAGCCTCAGAAGCAGCTAAAGCAAATTCAGGCAAAATAGTGTCAACAATGGATTTAATGAACGACAATTTGCTTAAAATGACATCTAATATTTAGGGACACATTTCCTGTTCTACAGATGTTATCAAAGTATAAACATAATGCAAGAATAATACTTAAGGGACTCAAAACATCACACAAATTGCTTGATGCAAAGTGGCAAAATAGTCTGTTGTTACTGTCTGCTGCTTGGCGGAGTTCTTCTTTTGTTGAATATTAGAATAAAGTGACATCAGTTTGTCACTTAGCAAATGGTCCTCTGCTTTCTAAAGCATCCAGCAGATGGTCTAGGTGATAAAGTGCAGCCCTAGCGTGTTCGTGTTTTGCTAGCAGCCTCTACCCTGCACTGCTGCAATCACTCACCTCCTCTCCACCAGGCGACCTCACCGTCTTATCATTCCTCAGTGTCTCATACCCCAGGTCACATGCATCACCGTCAAGCCACACAGCTCTGAAGTTAAATTACCCACCTTCTTAATGTCAGCTCCTTCAACGGCTTTTCCCTCCCATTCTTCATGTGCCCCCTCGCTCTTTGCAATGTTGGTCCCTCCATGTGCCTGCACTAAATTAAAAGCTTTAGGTCCTGGATTTTTTGCAAAAAATTTTGAGTTTTGTTCTGAAAAGCATGCCCCCCTCTCTTTCTCTCTAATCCTAGAGTAAAACCATATAAAATTTGAGGAGTAGGTTAAGAACCCTCTGGCTGCCCTAAAAAGTCAAAAGAAAGGGACTGTGCACCAATGTGTTTAAAACTGACCAGAACTCTCAAGATTGCTGGTAGGACTTTGTACTTCTTCCTTCCGTGTGCAGGATGTAAACATGGGGTTTCAAGCAGATGAGACTGTTTACAGTTGGCTGGGATAGGAGTGGCCCTGCATTGTTAGTATGTAGTCTCAAACAGTTGACCTCTTCTGAAATGTAGATATTTTTGTTGACATACATTGCTGCATTTTAAAAATTAATCTACTATTTGTAATATTTTTTCCTATGGTTAATCTACAAACTAGTTAATTCTGGATACAAATCAAGGGTTGACTGCACTACAGAGACCAGAAAAGGCATTACTCACCCGAGGAAGGGGAGGGAATGGTGACCCCCAAAAGATGAAGCTACCAAGACCTGTGGAATTTCTACTCATTTTTCAGAGACAGAACTGATGCCTGTGTGCATTTAGGTACACAATCGTGAAATACAAGTATGTACCTCTCAACTCTGAAGTGTATTTGAGTGACTTCTGAATAACATGTAGTTTGTTGGCATAAATACATATTTAAATTATACTGATATGTAAAAGTAAGATGCAACTGTGTTATGGTTTATTTCAGAATTATTATAGGTGAAGAGTAGAATACTAAGATCTCATAACTTATCTCCTTGCTGCTTGTGCTGAGTGACAAGTTTCAGGGATATAGGAGGCTGCAGCAAAGATCTTTTTGAAACTTAAAATTTCTATAAGGCTTGGTAGTTTCAAGTGCTCCATATAAAGCTTGATTTCTAGGATTCTGAGGACAATATTTTAATGATTTCTTGATCCTGTCAAACAGAAAAAAACTAGAAATATTTCATCAGAAATGGGAATTAAAGATAAATAGGAATTTATATTTTTACTTTATGGGCATAATAGTTATGAATTTTATTCCAAAAGTTCAGCTGTGCAATAAACATAGCATGTCTTTAGTTTTCTAATTCTGAATTTGAGCCCTCATCCTACTCCTCTGAGAAAATTCCATCCCCATTGGAGCTCCCTCCTTCCTTCTCAGTGGACATTTAAGACCCCAGGGGTCCCAGGCAGTTGTCTTGGGAACAGCGAAAGTCTTCTGGTCCTTAGTCTATACTGGCCACCTAAGTATTCCATAAGTAATCGTCATCTAGCTAATGCATTCCTTGTCTGAACCTCATAGCCTCTTAAAGGCAAATAGCTTATCTGCTTCTGTGTTAAGCACTTGAATCAGAATCCTTGTCACGTTTGGGATTAATATGGGAAGTATTCTTCCAGAGATCTTTCTATCTTTCTGGAGCTGTAGGAAGGAACTAAGTGTGTGTCTCTGATACTGATAGAACCTGCAAATTGTCATGCCATCTTCCTTTTAGTTTGATAAATCTCTCTTCACCTTCTGTTCTTGAAGTTTTGTGTCAGTTATAATTGCATTCACCATCAAGTAACAGAAAACAACTATATGCAAGTAATAGGTTTATTTGCTTAATGCAACAAGAAGTTGAGGGGTTGAGCCAATCAGGGCTAGTATGGTGGATAAATGACATGACCAAAAACCCAGGCTCTGTTAACGTTCCTGTTCTGCTTTCCTTACTGTTGCTTTTATCTTCAGGATTTCAAAATAGCTGCCATACCTCCAGGCATCACATGCAACATTTGAGGAAAAAATAGAAAGGCCAATAGCTGTGTATCAAGTGCCAGAGTCTGAATTGGTTTGTTCAAGCAAATATATTACATTTTGAATAATAGTAATATTTTTATATTAATAATAAAAAGGATGTTTTAGATAACAGTTGCAATTAGGGTCATCACCCGGTTAAGTGAACAATAGTCTACAGTCTTTCTTCATGTTCTGTTGGACTTCCAAGGGCCAAAGTGTGGGGATATGTGGGGTACCACCACTTCTGCCTCTTTCAAGTTTTTAATGGTGGTATGAATCTCTGCACCTTTCCCAGGGATACAGTATTACTTCTGGCTTACTATCTTGGTAGGAAGGAGAAGTTTCAAGGGCTTCCCCTTAGCCCTTCAGTATTATGGCCTGCATGTCATGGATAAGAGAACCTAGGTAGAGTTTTTCATAGTTGACAAATATGCCTTCCCTAATTATGCACTTAAGACCTGGAAAAATAACCACAGTGTGGGGCCCACAAGTGGGTCAGATTGGAGCTTAGACTCCATCTGTCACCTGACTGCTGCAAGGCCTCACTTACAGGGACATGGTGGCATTTTGAGTCCCCCAAAATTAGCATTAGATACTGCTAGCTAGTATCTAGCAGTCCCTAAAAGGTCTGGGTATTGACTTTTCCCTGTGAGTAATCACTCTGGCAAATGGCAGCAATCTTTCGGGGGAAGGCTTGTATGAAGATTTATGGTATATATTTGTGGTAATATCACAGAGTCCTTCAAGGGGATCTAACTTCTCCTTCAATCAAGGGGCTGTGGATTTGTGAGCTGAATTAGCTATGTGATCTGGGAGTAAGGCTGTGGCTCACCATTTTGGCATCACAATCAAGATTTTGGGTGCCAGACTTAGATGTTTCCAGTTACATAGCTCAAGCAATAATCTAATGGACTTCTCACCTATTTCCTTCCTCGGGACATTGTGATAACTAGCTATCTCCAAAGATCTCTGTGGGTCAAAACATTCTGAGTACTATTGTGTCCCTGCAGCCCTTTATGGAAGATGGACCCAATTTGTCTTTGGCAATTGCTACTCCAGGATCTCATCATCCCTATTGAAATCAAGGAACTCATCTCAGTGATGGCATCTACACAGTCCTACCTAGCCTACAGGACAGAAACCATACAGCTTTTCAATGATGTGGATGCTCTCTTTACTAATTTATTTCTCATTGTTAGTGAAGAAAGTGCTTCCTTGGCCTTCTTGTGGAATATAGTTGGGAGCAGGTATGCATGATAAATGCTACCTAACGTTCTTATCTCCCTAAGTGTTTGAATTCCGTCTTCTACATCATGCTAGCGCAACTCTGGCATCTCAATATTATCAACTGTAGGGCACTGCTGAACCCATATTTCAGTTGACCAATGAAGCAAAGTGTATACCTACTTTCAGCACAAAAACATACATTACAAATCTGGAATCTTTAGCAAATTCAGTCATATCAATGAATTTAACCTGTCTTAGTGAGGTATTCCATCCTCCTGGTCAAACATCCTTGTAATGCATACCCACACATATTTTTTAATACATTCCCATATATGATTGAACATTATTGTAATTATTTTCATATGCAAACTATTTCTTCATGTGTCACAGTGTGGATCTGCACCTCTGGAACATGCTGAGATTTAACCCCAGTTGTGGCTCTAATGACAACTGAGGGGGTCCGTGGTGGGTCTTGAAGAGAATGAGGATCCCTTTCCAAGGCGTCTGCCTCAAGTGAAGTTAGCACATGATTTTAAGCAAAGAAAGGCCAGTTTTCTCAAACACCAGAGGGCAAGCTACTTCCACTGATAAGGGTGGCTCAAGGAACTTGGGAGTTCAGGATTGTCAGTTTCATCTGGGTCCAACCAGATATCCCTATTCCAAGTTCCATGTCCCATCTTTCTCATTAGATTCCCTGACTTTCACGAGATACTTGATGAGACTATGAATTATTGTTGTAATTAAGAAACGTGAACAACTAAATTTTGTTTGCCATTCAGCACTGTTGGTCCCGTGGCTTCAAGGATTATATCATGAAGGCTTTCTAGTTCTCAGATTGTAACTTGAACTGGGGCTTAAAGAATCTGAGCTTGTTGTTTTCTTTCTGTAAGTGCTCAACCACACTTAAAAATATCCATCCTGAACCACAGTCCTTGTAGTCATCATTGCTGCCATTGCGATCAAATGTAGCAGCCAGCTGAGCTCCCAAGGCACTTGTTTTAATTGGCGCTCCATCGCAGTCAACCATAGGTGTTAATTTAACTGGTTATGATTTCACTGCATGCTGCATTTTACTTAACATTCTATTTCCCTTGGCAAGGAGCTCACTACTACACTCAAGTCTGAGGACATGACCAAATAAATACCCAAATCCCATCTTTTCTGGCCTATATGTTGGAACTTTTCCTAGAACCAATTTTATATCCATCAGGGTCTAATCATGAGACAGAAAACATACAGTAATTTGAATAATAAAAGTTCAATATGAAGAATTACCAAGAGGGGACTGGAGAAATGAAGGTCTAGTTAATAAGAGGTAAAAAGAATGCTAAGGAATACAAGGGTAACATATATGAAGTACTACTATTCCTAGAGCTGGGATACAGTGCCCCAGAGAGAGACACCCCTTCCCCATAAAGCTGATATCCAGACTTCTTTGGTGAGGGCAGAGCTCAGGTTCATTGAATGGTACAGAAGTTCACTGAGGTACTGTGCCTCAGAACTCGTGGCAAAGCTACTCGGCAGGATTCTGGGCTAAATCCTCTAAGGGGAGATGCCTAGACCACATCACTTATTGGGAAATAGTCTCTGAAATAGCTGGGGAAGCATTTAATCAGAAGGTACTAGCACCTAGATTTACCTGATTCCAAAGATGGTACTGCTTATACAACATTCTGAGAAGTAATTACTGTGGAGCAAAGCAAAAAGAAGTCTAAAAGCAGGTGATAGGTGTAGGTTTAGACAATGTAAGGGCAGGCTAAAGTGTTGTAACTAATGCACCCTCAAATAGGTAATGGCTCAAATACAATAGATGTTCACATCCCACATCTCAGAGCAAACTGGGTTCTCCTCATCAGCTAAAGCTTTCCTATATTGGGTGATTTGGAGACCAAGACACTCCATCTATGGCTCCCTTACTCTCCAAGGCCTTCTTGTTGTCTTTATGTAACCAATGGAAGAAGAAAGAGAGAACAGAGAAAGTGCACCTGTTTTTATGTATTTGGCCTGGAAGAGACACATGGCGTTCACATATTCTGATGGGGAGAACTAGTTACATGGCCACAGCTGTATGCAAGCATCCTGGGACAGACAGCCACTTTCCACTTACAACTTTGGGAAGCATATGTTTTGAATAGCCCAATCTCTGTCACAGGAGGCAGGTCAGGAAGCATGCATGCTGTCACTGTCACAATGCTTGACCTTGTTTCTGGGGTTTAGAAAGAAAACTGGTTTAGGAGTAAGGACTGGTGAGGCTGGGCCCCAGTCTGGCCCAGCAAAGCATGGGTGCATGCACACACATACTTACACACACAGAGAGAGAAAGACAGAAACTCTAGGAAGAAGTATATATATATATATACACACACACACACACATAACATCAGTATATATGTAAATTTTTAGTATATATGGAAATTTTCTGTCATTTCAAAAACTTTATGATATAGTATTTTTTATTTTGAATTTTAAATTGGATGGGGAAGTGAGGGAATTACATGCTATTTAGAGTGCTTAAGCCCTCTAAAAATTCCTAGGTCTGTTCCTGATGATGGTTTATCAAGAGAGACCCAGCCATGAAGACCAAGACAGGGGCTTGGTTCCTGAAGTAGGAGTAGGAGGCAAGATCTTGGTCACAGGAAGAGGGCAGAGGCCAAGCCACCAGCATGAACTGGGCTTAAAACTTGAGGATTAGCAGCAAGATGGGCTTATGTCATTGGGCTCTGTGTGTTCTACCTGGACTTCCCATGTCTGATGGGAAGGGACCAGCTTGTTTCACAGCCTGAGATTGGCTGGTGTTTCTTAGGGGAGTGGTTTGAAGACTCAGCTGAGAGTAGAAGGAGATGGGGAACCAGGAGCTGGGTAGGGGTACAGGCCGCAGGAATACCCTTTCAATGGTTAAAAGATGAAATAATGTGAAAGCCAAGGAAGGAAGTGTGATATGGACTTGGGGAGGAGACAGACTGGTTGTCAGTCATTAAAAGTTTCTACTGTTACTTTTGATATACATTTTACCATTCTAGGGTGAACTCAGTTGCAAATTGTTAATAGCAATAAAACACTGTTTTCTTTGTTGAAGGCCATTTCTCTGTGCCTGTTGGCCACTTCCCTCCAACATTATAACAGTGGAGAAATGGTCAGTGCAGTAGGAATGAGAGAGAAAGAAGATCTGTGTAAAGGACAAAAAATGAAAAGGAATTTCTTCCCAAGTAAGAATACTCCCAGCAGGAGCCAGGCAGAGCAAGATGGCAGAATAGAAAGCTCCACTGATCATCCCCACAGCAAGGACACCAAGTTAACAACTACCTACATGAAAAATCACCTTCATAAGAACCAAAAATCAGGTGAGCCCTCATAGTACCTGGTTTTAAGTTCATATCATTGAAAGAGGCACTGAAATGGTAGAAAACACAGTCCTGAATCTCTGATACCGCTCTTTCCCCGCTCCCACTCAGCAGTGACAGAGTGGTCCAGAGAACATCTCTGGACATTAGTGGAGGGGGAGCAAAGCAATTGTGAGGCACTGAAGTTAGTGCAGTCCTGTTACAGCAGAAAGGAAAACTGGACCAAACTCAGCTGATGCCCACCCATGGGGGGAGCATTTAAACCAGCCCTAGCAGGAAGGGAATTGTGGATCCCAGTGGTCAGAATTTCATTTCCCACAAACCTTGCCACCAAGGGCTAAAGTACTTTGGGTCTTTAAGTAAACTTGAAAGCAGTCTGGCCCACAAGGACTGTAACTCTTAAGTAAGTCCTAGTGCCGAACTAGGCCCAGAGACAGTAGAATGGGGGTGGTGGGGGCAAACAACCTATTGAGACACCAGCTTGGGTGGCTAAGGGAATGCTGGCATTACCCTTCCCCTAACCCCAGGCTGCACAGCTTGTGACTCCAAAAGAGGCCCCTTCCTTCTGGTTGAGGAGACAAGAGGGAATAGTGGGGAGGACTTTGTCCTGCATCTTGGATACCAGCTCAGCCACAGCAGGATAGGGCACTGGTCAGAGTCATGAGGCCCCCGTTCCAGGACCTAGCTCATGGATGACATTTCTAGACACACTCTGAGCCAGAAGGAAACGTGCTGCCTTCAAGGAAAGGACCCAGTCCTGGCAACATTCATCACTTGCTAACTGAAGAACCCTTGGGTCCTGAATAGCCAGCAGCGATACCCAGGTACTATGTTGAAGGCCTTGGGTGAGCCTCTGAGACTTGCTGGCTTCAGGTGAGATTCAGCACATTACCAGCTTTAGTGACTATGGGGTGAAACTCCTTATGCTTGAGAAAAGCACAAGGAAAAGTAAAGGCAACTTTGCCTTATACCTTAGGTACCAACACAAGCACAGGGGAGTAGAGTACTAAGTAGTTTTTTGGGGTCCCTGATTCCAGGATTGGCTCTTAGATGGCATTTCTGGACCTGCCCTGGACCAGAGGGGAGTCGCTGCCTTGAAGGGTGAGTCCCAGGCCAGGTAGTATTCACCACAAGCTGACTGAAGAGCCCTTGGATCTTAAGGGAACATGAGTGGTAGTCTGGCAGTACTCTCTGTGGCCTGTGGTGGTGGTGGCTATGGGGTGAGGCTCCTCTGCCTTTGGAAAGAGGAGGGAAGAGTGGGAAGGACTGTGTCTTGTGGTTTGAGTGCCAGCTCAGCTGCAATACAATAGAATACCAGGTACACCTCTTTTTTTTATTTTTTAATTATACTTTAAGTTCTGGGGTACATGTGCAGAATGTGCAGTTTTGTTACATAGGTATACACGTGCCATGGTGGTTTGCTGAATCCATCAACCC
>NW_012116677.1:1453235-1520009 GCF_000951035.1 Colobus angolensis palliatus | reverse complement strand
TGATGAGCATTTTTTCATGTGTCTGTTGGCTGCATAAATGACTTCTTTTGAGAAGTGTCTGTTCATATCCTTTGCCCACTTTTTGATGGGGTTGTTTTTATTTTTTGTAAATTTGTTTAAGTTCTTTGTAGATTCTGGATATTAGCCCTTTGTCAGATGGATAGATTGCAAAAATTTTCTCCCATTCTGTAGGTTGACTGTTCACTATTTTGCAGTGCAGACGCTCTTTAGTTTAATTAGATCCCATTTGTCAGTTCTGGCTTTTGTTGCCATTGCTTTTGGAACACCAGGTACATGTCTAAGATTTTTGACTATAGACCCTGACTTCCAGACAGCACTCTGGACCCACCCAGGGCTTGCAGGACTTTGCTGCCATGAAGGGAAGAATGCAAGCCTAGCTGGCTTTGCCACTTGCCAGTTGGAGAGTCCTAGGGCCTGGAGCAAACAAAGGCAGTAGCCAGGCAGTGGTTATAGCAGGCCTTGGGTGAGTCCCAGTGCTGTGCTGGCTTCAGGTCTGACCCAGCACAGTCATAGTGGTGATGGCCACAGGGGTGCCTGTGTTACTCCACCCCCAGCTTCAGGTGGCTTAGGAAAAAGGAGACCTCATTTATTTAAGAGAAAGTAAGGGAAGAGAAGAAGAGTCTGGTAATCCAGAGAATTCTCCAGATCTTGTCTAAGACCACCAAGGAGGTACCTCTATGAGTCTGCAAGAACCACAGCATTACTGGACTTGGGGTTCCACCTAAGGCAAACACAGCTTAGATCACAACACCCAAGTGTTTTCAAATACCTGGAAAGCCTTCCCAAGAAATCTGGGTACAAACAATTCCAGACAGTGAAGACTATACTGAATACTTAACTCTTCAATGCCTAGATACTGAAGAACATCACGAGCATCAACACTATCCAGGGAAAACATGACCTCCCCAAATGAATTAAATAAGGTGCCAGTGACTAATCGTGGAGAAACAGAGATATGTGACCTTTCAGAATTCAAAATATCTGTGTTGAGGAAACACATACTACCCAAAGCATAGGACTTCCAGTACTATGTTGAATAGCAGTGGTAACAGTGAGCATTCTTGTCGTGTTCCAGATCTCAGAGGAAAGGCTTTCAATTGTTCCCTGTTTGATGTGATACTAGCTGTAGGTCTGTCATATATGGGTTTTATTAAAGATTCAATGCAATCCCTATCAAAATACCAGTGACATTCTTCACAGAAGTAGAAAAAAAAATCCTAAAATTCATATGGAACCATAAAAGACCTAGAAAGCTGAAACTATCCTGAGCAAAAAGAACAGAATGGGAGGAATCATATTACCTGACTTCAAATTATACTACAGAGCTATAGTAACCAAAACAGCACAGCATTAGGCATAAAAACAGACACATAGATCAACAGAACAGTATAGAGAACCCTGGAACAAAAGCACACACCTACAGTGAATCCATTTTCGATAAAAGTGCCAAGAGCATTAACTGGGGAAAAGACAGTCTCTTCAATAAATGGTACTTGGAAAACTGGATATCCACATGCAGAAGAATGAAACTAGACCTCTATCTCTTATCATGTAGAAAACTCAAATCAAAATGGATTGAAGACTTAAAGCTACGACTTCAAACTATGAAACTTCTACAATAAACATTGTGGAAAATCTCCAGGACATTGGTCTAGACAAAAATTTCTGATAGTTATCACAGGCTGGCAAGGGGAGTAGAGGACTGGTGGGGAGGCGGGGGTGGTTAATAGGTGCAAAAAGATAAAAATAATGAATAAGACCTATTTAATAGCTCAGCAGGGCAACTACAGTCAATAATAACTGAAGCATACATTTAAAAATAACTAAAATAATGTAAATGGATTGTTTATAATGCAAAGGATAAATGCTTGAGGGGATGGATACCCCAGTCTCCATGATGTGATTATTTCTCATTACATGCCTGTATCAAAACATCTCATGTACTCTGTAGATATATACAACTAGTTTGTACCCACAAAAATTTAAAAAAAGATTAAAAAAAGAATACTCCCAAGCAGTTCTGAGCCATCAGATCTTTCTCCAATGCTGCAGCATGGTTACCTTTACCTTCACTCTGGGTTAAAGGAGCAGCTTCTAGTTGGCCACTGGTGAGACTATAGCATTCCAGATCTGGGAGATCTGGCCACAGCTCACTTTTTCAATCTGGGTCCTTTAGTGTGACCATAGCTTCACCCTCTTGGTAGCCCCAAACTCCTAGGGATGTGCAATCCCTTTGCTTAACTCTTTTTCCACAGGCTGCACTCACCTGGCAGTTGTGCAAATTCAGAGCTGGCTATGCAGGCTGAATTCTGCCACTCTAGGAAAATGCAGACACAGTTTAAGGATAGCTGCTCAGACCTCAGCATATTGTTTTGTACCACACATGTGCAGCATTGCTTTGGGACTATAGTTTTAATCCCAAACTTGACAATTATGTCACAGTCTATAAAATATTTATACTGTTTTTCTAAATATATATTATGTACTATACAGTCTATAAAATATTTACATGAGATCTATGTTCTAAAGATACTGTATTCTGAATTTTATATCTACATCACCGCATACTGAACTGGGCATCAGGAGTACTGCGTTGTGGTTCTGGCTTTTGACTACAAGCGTTTGTGACCTTGGGCAAGTCCATTCACTTCTCTCATTTTCTCATGTGTAAAATCAGGAGGTGGAACCAGTGGATATCCAAGATCCCTCTCAACTGTAACACTGTGTATGTGGTTCATTTCCTCTAGGCAGGTACAAGACTGGCAGGACTCAACCTGTAGCAATCTTTGAGCACTCGTCAAAGACACCCTTGTTAGTGTTTCATCATAGAATGTAAAGGAGCACCCTGCCAAGTGGAAGAAGAGCACCCCAGTGTGAATGGGAGCCAGACCACTGAAATGCAGTGGAAAAGGAAGTCAGGAATATAAACAGTCTTAGAGGTAAGCAACGGCTAAGAATCTGGGCTTTGGAGAAGGGCATATCTGGGGGTGATCCTGGCTTTGCTGCCATTTTGTGATCTTGGGCAATTAGTTAAAACCTCTGAACCTTGGAACCCTTATATGCAAAATGAGATTAATACTAGGTACCCTTGAATATTGTTCTGAGTACTCATTTTCCTGGAAATGTAAGGTGTATTTTACATTAGATATGGCATATGATGAGGGCTCAGTAAATATTAACTATTATTTTTGTTCTAAAGATACTGTATTCTGAATTTTATTTCTACATCAGTGCATACAGAATGGGGCATCAGGAGAACTGCGTTGAGGTTCTGGTTTTTGACTAAATTTACTAAATATTACTAAATATTTAATATTTATTGATTTATCAAAAAGTCATTTGTCAAGAGACTGCAAATCTCTTTCAAATATTCCCTCAGAGATGCTTATCAAATTCTCCCCAAAGAAACTCTTGGATCCCAACATATTTAAAAATGTATTCCCTTACCTGGTAATTTGTTGTCATACAAAATAGATCGTCATTGTGGAGAAAACGGCAGGAACTTTGTGGAGTAGGTTATTAGGCCATATTATCTGAATATAAGTTTATCATTAGCCAGTACATTAACTTGTTTAATTGCAAGCTCTAGGAAGATTTGAACCACACAGTCAATGAGGATATTTTTAAATGTTAGGGCATCTTGTCCTGATTTGTCTGGAATAGTCTTAATTTATGCCTATGGTTCCTAAATTATTTAAAGTGAAAAGTAAACCTTTTTACTCTTAGAAGCAACCTGGTTTAGACAATAGTTATTCTGTTTAAGTTAATTAAATGTTGGACGGATGATTATCTCTATGAAAAGCTGTTTGAGAACACTGTTTCCCTGAAAAAGTCAAATTAGACATCATGTATCGTTTCAACTTTAGTCATTTTCCAGGGTATCTAATTTTTGTCTGTAAGACTGTGGTCTGTAAGAGACTTATGTCTACCAAGGACAGCTATTTAAAAGTTTCCACAGGAATAGATGGCTAAAGAAAGTATGTCCCAAACCAGTATTGTAGCTTGAAGAACAGGATTATGAAAAATTTGATAATATTATCTGATCTTCATTACTTCATTCATTTCCTCCATGCTAAGCAGTGAGGATACCATAATGGGGAACAAGTTAGATATGATTCATTCTTGCCCCCATGAGGCTCACATTTTACTGAAAGACACAGAAGAAACAAGTTTTATCAGAACCTTGTTCAATAAAAACAATTAAATTTATGACAAGCTTAATGAAGGAACAATGAGCCAATGCAGAAAGTAATGAAAGTGTGAGGGATATTGTCTTCAGGTAGGGTTCCATGAGAAGGCCTCTTGAGGATATGGCATTCTAATTTAAGGGGGAAGTGCTACAGGTAGGAAAAACTGCTGCATACAAAGACCCTGAATCAGGAATGAGGCGGATGTGTTTGGGGAACTAAGAGAAGATCAGTGTGACTAGAAATCATTGAATAAGGGGAAAGCTTGGCATGAGATAAGGTTGGGGAGATAGGTGGACACCAGATCATACTGGGCTTATGGTAAAGACACTGTATTTTATTCACATGAACTGGAAAGCCATTAAAAGTTTGAAGCAGGGGAATAGCACGATCCAATTTATGTTTGACCTTGATCTGATCTGTGTTATAACTTAGTGTCCTGCTGTGTGGAGAGTGGACTGAGTTGTGTGGGGAGCACAGTGGAAGTAGAGACACAAGTTGGGAAGTGTTAAAGTGGAGCAGGTGCGAAATGATGGTGGTTTGCACCGGCATAGTGGTGGTGGAGAGAGGCAGATTCACAGCACATATTTCAGGTTGACTTGAAAGCACTTGCTGATAGGTCGGATGCTGGATATGGAGGGACATGGAGAATAAAACGTGATCCCATGGTTTGGCTCCGGGTGCTGGGTGTATATGGAAGATATGTGGAGCAGCAAAGGCAGGTTTGGGAACCAGAAACCAAGATTTCTATTTTGAAAATGTTAAAAATGTTAAATCTGAGAAATTTCTGAGATAGGTGAAGAACATCATCTAGGTGGTTGGATATGTAAATATGGATCTCTGAGAAGTATGAGCTGAAGTTATAAACTGGGCACTCATTAGTATATCATGGAATGAAACATTGGGAATGATGAGATTACATACAGGAAAAGTATAGACAGGAAAAGAAGGGAAGGAGAAAGAGTGGAAAGGAGGGAGGGAAGGAGGGAGGGACGAAGGAGGGCAGGACTAAGCCCTGGGGAGTATCAGCTCTTCAGGGGATAGACTCAAGTTCAAGGTCCTTTTACAGTTTCTTTGTGATAGGCAATGTAAAACTGAGGTTGGGGGTGGGTAAAGACAAGAGAGGAGAGAGAAAAAGGAAAAATGCATTGAAGTGAACAAAGGGAGAGAGCAGTGTGAGAAAAGCCAAGAGAGTGTTCCAGGAAAGAGGAAGTGGACAAATTGGTTGAGCAGCCAAATAAGATGAGAGCAGAGAAGTGTTCATTGAATATGGTTGCATGGATGGTGATGGTTGGAGACCAGGCAAGAGCACTTAAATCATTGTCTAGGTATTGAAAATGGTATGTTGAAATGTGTATGGATTTGCTTGCATTCACAAACTTTAAAAATTCACATGAATGACTTGAGGTAGGGAGTGGTGGCTCACGCCTGTAATCCCAGCACTTTGGGAGATGGAGGCAGGTGGATCGCTTGAAGCCAGGTTTGAGACCAGCCTGGCCAACATGGTGAAACCCTGTCTGTACTAAAAATACAAATATTAGCTGGATGTGGTGGTACATGCTTGTAATCCCAGCTACTCGGGAGGCTGAGGCAGGAGAATGGCTTGGACCTGGGAAGCGGTGGTTGCAGCGAGCCAAGATTGCACCACTGTACTCCAGCCTGGGCCACGGAGTGAGACTCAGTCTCAAAAAAACAAAAAAGAAAAGAAAAAAGAAAAATTCACCTGACTGACTTGAACATGAGTGATCCACTCTTAACGTTTGCTCACAATGATCTCAACCTTGAAGGCTGCTGGGACCTTAGCCGCAGGCCGTGGAGGAGGGCAGTTGGGCCTGGGGGCACCTAGAATGGAGAACATTTGGTACCTTTGTATATCATAGTTTACATGGTGCAGCTTGAACACACAGTAGAATGTACAGAAATGTTTGTAGATTGACTTTTAAAAAAAAGAAACAAAAAATGCACTGGAATTCAAGCTCCTTTTATAGTTATTTGTGACAAGCAGTGTAAAGGATGAAGGAAGCAGTCTCATGAAAGCCCAACATAGGTTTCTGTCAAAAATAACACATTAAATAAACGAATCCTTTCTGTTACTCTATGGAGTAAGCAGAGATGTTGCAGTATTATCACGCCAGTTTTAGAGATCCAGAAATTCAGACTGAAAGACTAAATAAGTTGGCCAAGATCACACAGCCATTCAATGGCAGTGCCAGGAGTTCCCCAGGGCAGCTTGAAGGCCCGTGGTCTACCTACTCCTCCACTGGAAATAAACCGTGATTCATGACCTCAAGCCATATCAGCTCTCATAGCCATGGCCTGGGGGAAGGTCAGTTTTTCTTCTCTTTTCAGTTCTTTCCCCCTTTCTGTGGGTAAACCTTTCATTTCTTCAATTAGTATTATTATTTTTTGAGATAGAATCTCACTCTGTCACCCAGGCTGGCATGCAGTGGCAATTATGGCTCGCTGCAGCCTCTACCTCCCAGGCTCAAGTGGTCCTCCCATCTCAGCCTCTGGAGAAGCTGGGACTACAGGCATGTGCCACTGTGCCCATTTTTCTTTTATTATTTGTAGAGACAGCACCTCCCTATGTTGCCTCCCTGGTCTTGAACTTCTGGGCTCAAGTGATCTTCCTTCCTGCCTCAGCCTCCCAAAGTGCTAGGATTACAGGTGTGAGGCACAGCGCTGGGTCTCTTCCATTTCTTTTTTTGGCCATTCCTTGTGCAAGAGCTGGAGAACTATGAGGAACTGGGTTGTATAACCTGTACCCCTTTCTCTTGACTTTCTACTCAATGAATGGTCCATTGTTAAAAGGTAAGAGGAATGCAGCAAAGGTGAATGGATGACTTATTAGGCTGGAGTAGGGAGGGAAGGACTGCACACATGCAGGGCTGTTATGGAAGAGACTATGAGGGCTGTACATATATGACTTATTTTCAACAAGAGTTATAATATCACATTCATGTATGAGGCTGAAAAAAAACCTTTTTCCTACTTCTTTTGAATGATTGGAATCAGGTGGTCCTGCACAGTGTGTTTATTATTCCAAAAATGAAACCTAAAAGGCACATCAACAGTTCACACAGTTTTCCAAGCCTCACTTGTAGACCAGGGAGCCCCGAGCCAAGCCAGATGGGCAGGGGTGCCACGCATTGCTGGCAACATTACCGTGGGAGTTCTGGGGCACAAACCACAGGGCAGGCAGGATTTCAGAGGCTCAGAGGACAGAGAAGGCTGAGATGATTTCTAGAGACTATTCCAGATGGATCATTTAAATGCATCCCTCCCGGAGCAGGACATTCTGCACCTCCCTTAGCCACCCAGTCTCATGCTGCCAAGCTGCCCAATGACCACAGTAAGAAAAGGATGGCTTTATAAAAACTCCTCACACTGGTACTTTAATTAAAAGAAAATCCTTCTATGTTCTGTATCATTTAAAAGCTTCATTGTAATAAATGTTTGCAGAAATAAAGCTTTTCTTTGTATGCCTTTGCAACACAGGGAAAACTGGCCACATTTCCATAGCAGTGTGGGATGCTGAAGAGAGAGGGCCTCTTGAATGTGCTATGCAAATTTATGAAAACAACATGCAAATCAGTATAGTTTTGGGGAATCCAAACGAACAAACAAACAAACAAATGGCAGGAGAGAGTGATTCCTGTGCCTCTTGGAGGATTCTTGACCCTACTTATAGGGTCGTCCAGGTGTGTGCATGTGTGTGTCTCAGTGTGTGCATGTGCATGTGGTTGCACGGTGACAGAGGAGAAGATGTAGGGAAGAACTGAGACCTGAATGCACCAAGGGAATCAGAACTTACTCTTTTTTTTTTTCTGTTTTCTGAGATCCAAGAACTCTTTCCTTTGTCAGGAATACTAATTAGTATCGGAGTAAAATAGAGTCATCTGTGCACTGAATTGTGTGGAAGGGTGTGTTGCAAGACAGCAAAGACGTGCAGGACTGGGAGTCAGCACCAGAGAAGAAACCCCCTTCAATGCTGGATGCAAGGGCCCTGCTTGGGCTGCACTTTGGAGGACCTCACTCTGGCACTCTTCTGGCTGTGTCTCTCACATGGTGACAGGAATCTACAGGGCCACCTGCAATGCTCCTATGGCTGGATCACATTCTGAATACCCCGTGAAATGCAAGGTTTGTAGCATTGAACCTGACCTGCTGGGATGTTAGGAAGGTATATTGTTGAGGGAGGAGAATGGGAGTTGTGACATTTAGATGGCTATCCCTGGGGTGTGTGAATCTCCTCCAGTGTTCCATTCCAGCCCCCACATCACCATTATTAGAAGCGGGCCTGGCCAGGGGACATTTTCTGGTCCTGGGCCAGCCTCTGGTGGTTATGTCATCTTGGACAAATTCATTTTTTCTCTGGGGCTTAGATCCCTCATTGGTCACTCAGGATCAGGGAGAGATTGGACTGGGTGAACATTAACTGCCTTGGAAGGTAAACATTTCTGAGAAAGGTAGACCATTTAAAAATATTCTCCCATGCCTGATGGCCCACAGTAGACATGATGTCAGAAAAAGGGCACCTGTTGTCAACTATGTGTAGGTTGCGTATTGTGGTGTATGAGTTGGAATGGGATCCAGTGGTTTACAAATCTGTTATATTCTTCAAATGCATTGGTCTTTGAAGATGAGATTTGCACACAATTGTAGGGTATTGTCCTAATTAAGTTAATCTACTTGAATTGTGCTTTCTTGGAGTTACAGCCTTTTGAACTTAGTACATGCATTTACTCAAATAACATGCAAATAAGAATTCAAGTGCTTTCAATAACCCACTCAAAGAGGACTAGAGCACCATAACCTGAGTTATAGTTAGCACCATAACTAGAGTTTGCTTCACAATTACCAACATTTATCTAACAATTAAACACTGTGTCAGGTGACACATAAATGTATTCTTGTAAGTCCTCTTCATTTGGGACAAATAGGTGCCCTGCAGGCCAGTGTGTGGTGACTTCTGAGGCAAACCTCCTCCAGCAGCTACACTGAACCAACACTTCCATCTCCCACTCCCAGGTCAGTCTCCCTCACATCTGCCCCAACCCTGTTCTCTGCTTATGAATATCTAACAGCTGGCATGCCTGACAGTCAGACAGGAGTCTGCCAAAATGCAGGCATGATAGTTTTCTTTCTTCCATTTGAAGTTTTCTTTCTTCCATCTTCCCAGGTAAGAAGCCCAAATAGCCAGTCATGCCCCTGGCTGCTTTATTTTAGGATGAGTGTGGTGCCAAAAGTTGCACGTCCCAGACTGATGAGGATTGCCTGACCATTTTGTTCACCACCAACCTTCACAGCATGGAGAAACAGCCTTGGTTTATCCTCCCTTAGATTTCGCAGGCAGGAGGTTACAAGGCAGAACATAGCCTAGGGAGCTGAGTAGTGCTCCTTATCTTTGACTTCTTCTACAGCTCCCACAGACTTAAGTTCATGAATTCAGAGCATATTGTCCAACAGAAATGTACTGTAAGCCACAAACATAATTCTAAATTTTCTAGTAGCCTTATTAAAAAAGTAAAAAAGAAACAGGTAAAATCTATTTTAATAATAGACTTTGTTTAACCCAAGATATGTAAAGTATTATCATTTCCATTTGTAATCAATATAAAAATTATCAATGAGGTAGTCTACATTCTCTTCCCTGTCTCACACCAAATAGTCACCCCAAATCTGGTGTCTGTTTTGCACTATTTTACGTTTCATTTGGGACTTGCAAAATTTGAAGGGCTCTTCACATGCATGTGACCAGTGGCTATCAGACTGGACCACAGAGGGCCAGAGCCTCCATTTTCCCTGATCGTTTACTTACTACTAAGGGAGGCTGGGGAGATGTGGAGAAACTTGGTTCTCAAAAGCATGCATTGCCTGTTTGAGGATACTTTTTATCTTTGCAGTAATATGAATAACCATCCCATCCTGTATGCCTACTTATGTAATTAATTCCCATTTATATAGCAGTTTATGTTTGCAGAGTGCTTTATCAATACAGTTGCCAGTATATTTATCTACTTGCATGTTACACTTTCATGTGTGCCTAGCTGTGCTAATTAGTGCTATAATTATCGAGGTTATTTAAGAACAGAGCTCATAGTTACCTTCAAGAACACCAACAACCATTTTAATAGCAACTATAAATCCCATTTTCTCTCTCCAAGTTCTGTCTACTTTACAAAAGGATTTTTATACCTCCACCCAATTTTCTCCAAGTTCTTGGTTGGCCTAGGAGTGAAAACATACATTTAAAAGCAATCTAATAATTGTCTTTTTCCCTTTGTCAGCTTAAATTTCATATGAATGAAATAGAAGTTTAATGGCCTATCTTCCAGTAACAACAGCCTCAAAATACATGGCATATCAACATGAAAAGGATAATTACATATAATGACCACCACCATCAAATAATGCTATTTCTAATATGAAATGTCATTTTCTATGCTAAATCTAAACTTCTTTCTGACAAACAGCCAAGTTTATGAGAAGGACGGGGGGACAAGGGTGCAGGCAGGCAGGCAGCAGCCGGGCCCTGGGTTGCAAGGTACCCTCTGGGCCAACACCCCCAGGGGTCTGAGGACTGAAGCAGTTTTGGCCTTGTTGGAAGCCTGGCAGAGGCTGGTGGAAAGGGAAGATGGGGGGAGCCTGAATGAACAGTCCTGAGGTACAAGAAACACAGAAATGTGATGCGGGTGGGAGATTTGAAAGAACATTTCACCTCACCCATTCTCCTCCCCAGCACTTCTCTTCCCCCTGCCAAATCAATGAAGGGGAAAAATTACAGTGCTCCAATTCATGCCTTGGTTCTGCTGCTCTCAGTGATTGGAAATGCCAGCGAGGGGAATGATATACATCATGTGATGAAAGCAGAGTACAAAAATATGCACCAAGAGCTATGAAATGCAGCTGCCCCCACAGCAAAACCAGGCAGCTCTTGAATAGAACACAGCACCACCCTAGAGACTCAAGACCAACTCCCAGTCTGAAGCAATTTTGTGAGCCCAATATTGGGGATTAGAGACGAACATGAGAGATCTTATGCCACAAATCACTGCATACCCAGTGCTCTGCTACCTCCTCTGGTCTCCCATGGGGAAAATCATTAAGTCTTTCTGTCTCTCTTTAAAATGGGAGCTAAATTAGTAACTTACCACAAAGGAGCGTTTTTTTAATTACTTGCATACAAATTGCTTGACATTATTGAATGAAAGGTATCAAGGAGAATGCAAGCTATTACCATGATTATTTTTGTTCTAATATAAAGCAGCAGGCCAGAACCTTTTCCATCTCTGGATTACACTTCAGGTGAGTGATACTTCAGGGAACGGTTTCCTAAGGCTCCAACCACCATTAGTACCAGCAGCATTTCAGAGGCAAATCAGGAGAGGCCAGCCTCCTGAGGCTGGGGCTTGATTGATGTGGAATGGAAATGCAACCGGAAGGAAAGAGCAGATTGGGAGAGAGAGTGAGGGCATGGGTGGTGGCCTCGTCCTGGGCAGCCACAGTGTGAAAATATCCATGTAGTCAGTTATTCTCTTGTGACCCACTGTTGCCTGTTTCCCTGCCAGTTGGGCTCCCAGGCTTTGTTGTGAGGCTGGTCTCATGGGGATGTGCACTCTAACATACATTTGTTTTGAGGCATCAGACATGATCACAGCCATCATGGATGAACACGGACCAACACACTATTGCATTGCTAGAGAAGATGAGAGACCAACTTTCCTCTGTGTTACCTGTGCTACCTCAAAGGGCACATGGAAGGAATGTTGGACAGAACTTTCTAGACAAATACTGAAACTACTGTTATTCTTTTTTCTTTTTTAAAATCCTACCACAGGCAGGGACTTGTTCCTCTGCAGCCAGTCTTACTCCAGGGCCAACACCACAGTGATCACCCCTCATTCAAAAGGGTGATGGTTCTGCCCACGAGGGATCTGCAAGTCAAACCGGAATGCCTAGGGAACTAATGGTGATTGACTGATTTGCCATTTACATCTTTGAATCATACTGTGATTGTGTCTTCATTAGGAATGTTGGGTAAAGAGAAAGTGACACAGTATGGTAATTATCCTAGAAAACTGGGTGGCATTAGAATAAGGCCTTGGAATGCTTTCCATGGAATTCTTTTGATCAAAACATTTGCTCTGTTGGAGATAATACTATAGAAGGCTTTTGAATAATTAGACAAGTTCCAGAGTCCAGTGGGATGGTAAGGAAGAGGAAGCCTATTACTCTCTGGATCTCTCTGTTATACATAGAGTTGTTTATTCACTTTGCTAAAAAATCTTCTTTATGAATTCTAGTGTGTTATTTTTGATATTTATGTCTTAATAATGGTATCAGGAGAATGTTTAAATCCCATTTAGCTTTTGACTCTCTATGTAGGAAAACTATTTCTCCTCCCATATGCAGTTTTTTGTCCATTCATTAATTGTACTGCTGCTTTCCTAAGTTTATTTACTGCCTTCTAAATATGTATCTTAATTTATACTTTGAGTCCCACAGGGAGTCATAAAATGTAAAATCTTCTATAATAGCAGAAGCAGCTACAAATATTTTAATATCCAGGGCTGCTTCTGAATCCTAATTTTGCAGATGGTGTGAAGTTCATTTTATAGCAGCTATTGAAAACTAATAAATGCCATCCACATCACTCAGCATTGTCAATAATCCACCAGACTGTGTGCCCAGGGATGCTGGGGAAGCAGAGGTGGCTCCTGGCCCTTCCCTAGCCAGCCTCCAGCTGCAGACCCCAGAGCTGCCTGGCCTTATCAGCTGCCACAATTCTATTCAGGTCAGCAATGAGGCGAGGCTTTTTGAACTTCTGATCTGCCAGTGGAGAGATATTCGCGAGGGTAATTGCTGCAAAGAGCATGCAAGGGAGGGAGGTAAATTTGTCCCTCTCCTGCTTGTTATGTTTGCCTTCTCAAATGCAAAGATGAGCAGAGGAGGAGAAGCAAGGAATTGACAGTGAGATCGCTCCCAGGCTTGGTCAAAAACGGGTTGAGAAGTTGTAGATCCCTTATTTTAGACTTTCTTCTTTTCCTCTTTGGTAAATTATCTCTTTAAGAAAAACAAAAGCTCATATGATGAGAGAACAGCAAGGGGGTCAGAAACAGGCTCAATGAATTTGTTATTTATTCTTTCACTTTTATTTTGCCAAATAGTTATCCAGTCCCTGCTGTGCCCAGGCACTGTGGAAAATATTTCTATATCTATAACTGCTATATAACTACATAAATTATATTTAGTTACAAATTAGATTCTCAAGTAATCTCTGCCCTTAAAGGAGCTCACCACCTAGAAGGGGGATATTATTATACTAGTAAGTCTACACAGTAGGGAATAGTAAGTGCTCTAAGAATGTGGAGGAGGGGAGAGAGAAAGAATATTTCCAGTCTCCAAGAGGATGGGGAAGAAGGTAGGCATCCAAAGAGACCTTATGGGGGAAATGACACCTGGACTGGATATTATGGGCAGAAGATGGTCAGTTGGCCTTATAGACTCCTGGGAAGTCAATTAATGTCAACCAAAGCAGAGATCAATTCCTTCTCTTTTCTCTCTGCTCTTCAGAGAGCTGTTTGCTGTCTTGCAAAATCTCCTTTGCTTTCCCCTTTTAAGGCTGCCTTTGCTGTTTCCTTGAACTGGATTTCATCTGGATGCAAATTCAAAAGGAGCAAGAGGGTAATCTGCTTTCAGGTAGTCCCAGGAGATGGTCTGCTGAAGGCTGGGCAGAGTAGCACATCAAGTCGGCTTGATGAGATGCGTTAATTCAGAGAAGTTGGAAAAGTCCCAGAGTGGCTTGGGTGCAGAAAAGCAAGTAAATAATCCAATCAAATTTTGCCTTCAGATTCATTTAAAACACCTGGATAGAAGTTACTGGGACAGAAAGCCTGGATGCAAGAGCTCTTTGCTGTGCAGAGTCTCTGGCCTTAAGTAGTCTGACTCTCTTAAAGTTGAAAAGCTGTACTCATAGATAATAATTTTTCTATCTGTGAAGCCATCTTATACCCAGAAACAAATTCAGGCTGACTTTCAATAAGATTTACTCTTCTTTTGGGCCTGCTTGCCCATCCTCTCTTCTCCCTTCCCTCCCCTCCCCTCCCTCCCTCCCTTTTTCTCCCTCCTCTCCCCTCTGTTTTCCTTTCCTTCCCTTCCCTTCCTTTCCCTTCCCTTCTTTACTCTCTCCCTTCCTCCTTTATTTTGGCTTTGTGCAAAAAGATGTGACATAAATGAATGAAAGATATTAATAATAGGCATGCCATTGCCCTTGACAGGAAAGAAATCATCTTCCCCAATGTGACCACAGTAGCTTTCATCCTGGACAGGATCTCCCCACAGTGAGGAAGCCCCCTGACTTCACAGGTACATATCAGATAACACCTAAGGCTCTGATGTGGACAAACCACCAAGTCTGGGCTGGAAGACATTCCATCAAGCCATGCTGTGGGGCTCTTTAGCAAGTTTCAAGCTCTGCTTTAGGGAAACCACAGGACCCTGGTGTCTGATGGGAAAAATATTTTGTGTGTGTGTGTATGTGTGTGTGTGTGTGTGTGTGTGTAAGAAACTACAAAATGTCAGCGTTGGAAGGAACAAGAAAGAACAAGTGGCTCAACCATCTTATTATGCAGATAAGGAAACCTAGGCCTGAAAGAGTTAAATGATTTGCTCTAGCTCCTGACAATTAATTATAGGTACAGTTGGGATGAGAACACAGAAAGGGGTGGGAAATGACAGTCATGAATATTCTTCCCCTCCCAAGTACAGAATTCAAATAGTGCCTCTTTGTGGTTAGCTGCAAATGCTAAATATTTCCCTCTTTCCAGAGTCAGTAGAAACAAGCGGCATCCAAGCCACCTGCTCTAAGTGTGCTTCGCTGTACTCAGTGCAGTGAATAAGATTATGGCCCTGCTGGTATGCTGTCAGCTGACAAAGCTTCTGGCAACTCAGGCATCATGCGTCCTTAGTACTATGGATTTGGTAGGAAGGGGGCTGAGCGGGGACTTGGGGACTCATTTGCTTGGTGGTTCAGGCTAACGAAGTAGAGTGAGGTTCTGACATGGCTGGTTTGACGGTCCAAAGAGATTGCCTGCTATTTATCAGTGATTGGCCTTGTGCCTGGGATTTGCATTGTATCATAATATGTATTTATAAATGTATAATATAGAGAGTAAACATATAGATAGATGAAGTATATAAAATTATGTGTGAGAAATATTTTACATTTTTTAATTTTTGAGGGAGCATGCATACTTGAATTATCTAAATTAAATAAATATATGATATCACTTGACTGCAATTCATGTTTTTAAGAGGTTGAAGATTAAAGTCAACATGTATGAGACTCTCTGCCATAAGAGAACAAATCCCAGCTTAGCTCAGGGCCTGGTATGTGCATTCAACAGTAATGGCTATTTTTCCTATTTTGGCAATTGAGATTCAGTAGCCAAGAGGGTGGGCTATTGTTCTCTAGAGAATCTGTATTTAAGTGACAAGATCCCAGCCCTGAAGACTGGCAGGAGGATGACACAGCATACCAGTTTCCTGCCAACGGAGGGTTCAATAATGGTCTCATCTTACAGGGGCATCAGTGACGGGGAATTGTCAAAACTAAGGAGAAGGCCTCAACCTGAAGCCTGTTGCTGGTGCTGTACCATTGTGGTAGGTAGGGGTAGAAGGTGAGCAACCAGGAGTCTGGAACACGCCAGACACCCAGAGCTCCTTGGGAACACTGCATTATTTTGAGCTGTCCTGCAAAAAGGGGCCCCACAGGAGGCCAATATTGGAAGCCAGCAGCCATGGCTGAGCATAGGTCCCAGGTCTGAGAGGAGGAGCTTTAATTCGCAGTCCATCTGAAAGAGACAGGGGCATAGGGGAGAGCTGTGGAGGGACTGAGGCATCAGGAGTCCAGATATGATCTGGAAGCCCATAATCTCTACAGCTCATTGTTTTTGGCATCATTGTTTTGGCATCATTTTTCCTGTAAGGAGATGAACAGTGGGCTTTCCAGTGCATTTGAAACTGAGGAGGTTGAATATTCCAAAGGATTCCAGTGCTGAAATGATGAGCGGGGGTGGCTCATCTGCAAGAACACACTAGAAACAAATGACAGCTATGCTCCAGGATGACAAAGACAGGGCTGGTGAAAAGCACTTATTTCTGCCTAGAGGCTGAGTTGTATACTCCAATGTAACTTTATTCAGAAGAAACTATCAGTGGATAAACTATCCCCCAGGTTTTTAAAAGGTAGCAAATTTTACTATCTTTAAAATAATCATCCTTGATAAGTGAAGAGTTGATAAATGAGCTCAATCTGCATATCACCTTGTAAGAGCAAAGCTGTGTATAATTACAAGATTGCTCTGGGGGCTGTTGCTTTACTCTGGTGAGTGGAAAAAGCAATGCCTTGTGAAATGGCAAGCTAAGGCTCTTGTGGTTTAGCAAAAGAAGGAATTTCATCTCACCCATTGCTCCCTTTGCTTTGTCACTGGGGCTGCCAGAGCAATTCCCAAAAGAGAAACATAATATTCTTGACTCTAATTGAATGAATCCAGTCATTACCTTTTGAGATGCCATAGGACTTTCTTTTATATGCATGCACGCACAAAGTTGCTACAAAGAAGCTACTGATATAGTTATATTTAAGAGATGCATGGTCAGATTATTCAAAATCCACTGAAAACACAGAAATCACAATGAGAGGAAGGGTAAATGTAAGTAGAATGAGATAAACAAAAATCTCAAAGAAAGGTGAAAGTAGCCAGAGAAATAATTGTATCTGTCATCCACCATCATTTACTGTGCATTTCCCCTTCTTATACTGAGCTCCTCCATGAAACCATTTTCTCAGCTTCTCCTTTCTTTGTGCTTCATTTTTCATCAGACTTTCTCTTTTGGCCTGTTGGATTCCTCTTTTGAAACTGCTCTCCCAGTGGAAAAATGATGAAGGCTCTAGGATCCATCCTTATTTCACAATCAGAACCAAGACCAAGGGCCTCAAATACAAATCTTTTGGGGAACCATGAGATTAGAGGTATGAGAAAACATTATAGAACTAAGGCTCTTTAATTATTTTTTGAGGGATGGGCTTCAGCACAACATCCACTCCTTCTCATGGCCCACCCTTTCCATTTTAATGTGAGCCTGTTCATTCTATATTGAAATTGGATTATGTACTTTGCTAAAATGTTGATCAAATGATTGTGATATAATTTCATAAATTGCAAAGTGCTATCTACAACTATACCTGAGTCTCCTATGCTAGAATTCTTTGGGAACTGAGAGGTCAAGGAAAGCAATTGCTTGATGACATTCTGAGAGCCATTTAGAAAGCCCCATTTCAACCCAGAAAACATTGCTCTTCAAATTATATCACCCCAAACACAATGTAAGTGGAGCCACTTTTACTTGGTGTTCTCTTTAGACACTTGTAGCAGGCACTTGTCTCCTCAAATTTATTCTTTCTTTCTTTTTTTGGTAATAGACTCCCCCTGAATTTTAGCAGGGCACATGTTGTTCAAAAAAACAGACTAAATTTTACAGGTGACCTATGGCTGTATGTGGCCATGTGGCTAAATTTTAATCAGTGGAAGTTAAGTAGATTTCTCATATCTTACTTTTATGGCTGAGAGGCAAAGTGAAGGTAGGAGCGGAGGCAGCCATTTTGGACCAAAAGAATAACCACTGGATGAGATTTGCTCGATGTGAAAGAAAAGAAAATGCAGTGTTGTGGTGAAGAGTGTTGGGTCAGGAGTCAGAATACCTAGAATGTTCTAGTCACTTTGCTCACTAACAAGGGCATATGACTTTGAGAAAGTCATGCAATTTCTAGAGACTTTGAGCAAGCTGTATAATTTATCATGCCTTTCAGTATCCTCATATACTAAATGAAGGCATTATGAAGTGCTCTAACTATTTCAGAGGGTTATTGTGGGGACTCAGTGATATCTTTACATAGGAGCTATTTAAAAAGCAGAAGTTAATTTAAAACTCAGTAGGTTATGGCTGATACAATTACAGGCAAAATAAACTTTATCCTATTATGTAAAAGCAGGTATTTTGATGAAGATATCTCATAGAAAAAGCTTCTCAGCTCAGTCTTCTAGAGTGTTGCTCATTCAAGAGTGACAGTATCAGCAGAAATCATTTATTTCTAAGGACCTAAACTTTCCCAAATTATTGGCAACCTTCTGATAATCCTATACTTCACCTTGCAAAGAAAGTTCCTACTGTCATCAGCCAACATGTGGATTTCCCATTTTGACAAGTTTGATGAAGAAAATTATTCTGCCAGGAACCAGACAGATGTATAACAGCTGTACCAGTATGTGACAAGTTGGTTGTCATGGTAGATGTCTGCGAACTTGTATTTGTGAAGTTCAAATGGAAGACTCTTAATATTGTAAAGCATGTTGTCAGTTGTCTGTGATTCTGCTCAACAAATTAGCTCTGGTTTCATTTCAGAATGATCCCATTCATCCTTCATATACCCAACAAGATGCTCACACTACTGATGCTTACAGAGACTCCTGAGCATGGCATCCCAAGGCTGAACACATTACCTCACTTTCTGCATATATCTGAGTGCACAATTGAGCTTCACCCAATTTTGGCCCTTTTTATCACTGTCACTGAGGTGTCACAAGATAGCTTTCTGGAGCAGAAATGCAGTGGAAAGGATTTTACATGGCTCATAACAAGTCCAGGCAAAACTTCTTAAAATGGGCAGTTCCAAGAGCAAATAGAAAATCACTGCTGAGGTCTTATAATATCATATCTATTACTTGTTCCTAAATGATTAAATGTATATATTGATATTTACATGAGTTTTTCCACAAAGTAACCCTGTTGAGAGTTAGGATAAGGATAAGACCTGGCAAAGAACTTGCTAGAGGACAAAAGAAAAGAGACACCAAAGTAATACCATGATTGTCATAACCACTGCCATAGCCTCAAAACTAGATATAGACTTGAAGAATCTTAGACAATAAAATGGATGATTTTTTTTTTTTTGAAATTTGGCACAGAAACAAGATTGCTGAAATACCTCATTACTCTAGTTGGACATATGCTGCAAGTGTCATTCTGCTAAAAGCAGAGCATCTGGTAAATTGTTGAATTGTCTTGTTGATAATTTCATAGTTTAGAAGTTAGAGAAAGCAATTAGGCAAATTTCTACTTGATTCTAAATCCTGACCAACAAAGAAGAACTGGCTAGTAATGGGAAAATGATAGACATTTTGGCATAAATTGACCACATCATCTTGAAATTGGTGCTATGAAAGGAAGATTTAGTAGTCTAGCATAGTCAGGGACATATTCTAAAATTTATTAAAGAAGATTCATATAAACTTAGACAAATATATAATTAAATAGTAGATGTATTTTGGGATGTCTACCTCAACAACAGCCCATTTTTTTTCTGAGAACTTTGTCCATCAAGGACCCCATCAATGACAGCATCCATTAGTGACTTGAGACCAAGAGATTTGCCTAGGCCACCATGTTTATACCTTGTAACTTTCATCAGGGATGACTTCTTACTCAAAGCCAGCCAATAGCTGAGGTGGCTAACTGTAAGCATTTAGTTGGAAAACTCTACAGATGGAAGATTAGAGAAAAGAGATGGATTCTGTAGCATAGTAAAAGTCAATCCCTGCTGAAGTTATAAGGGAGTTGAGACTAAGAGTAAGTCAGGAAAGCTCATTTGTAAAGAGAAGAATGGAACAAATGACGGATGGCAGGGAGGTGTAGAAATGGGGATGGGGCAAGAAAGTTAGAATGCAAAGCTACACAAGGATGAAATCTTTGTATATTTTACTTATTAATATAGGTGTCCATAAGTATCTATTGATAGGGAAGGAAGGGGAGAGAGATATCTCTATCAGTACTCAGTTACGGACTCTTGAGTTCCAAGTTTGAGGCCCTGTGAGAGATTCACCTGGACTTTGCTTTATGCCCATGGGTGTCTGATTGTCAAATGCAGTCTATCAATCACCGACTCATCTTTTTGGGATTGTTTTTATTTTTTAACTTGAACTGGTTAGAGTGGGTATTTCTGTTCTGTAACCAGAAGATCTTGAATCTTGATGTGACAGAGACTCTAAAAGAGAATACACAGTACTGATTTTCACTTGAAGACCTCTCCTCTGAATCTCAGCTAAGCAAATGCTCTGGCCTGCAGTTCTCCATCATTCTGTCCTACGGCCAGTGCTTTAGGAAGCCTTCTTCCAATAGGGAATCATTTGTAATCTGTTAAGCAAGACATTCTTGGCAGCCAGTAGCCTAATCATGATTCCTTTAAATGGTTTTTTCCCATGTCCTTTCCTAATTGAGCTTCTACTGTTCAGACAGGCATTTATATAACATCATTCTCCCAAGTCTTTGATCAGACACTGTGTTTACAGAACTTGTTTTTTAAGCCTTTTTTCATCTCAGATGGAATAATCCAGAAAACCACAATTTCTCCATTACAAGGCTTCAAAGTCCAAATGAGTCAGCCTGACTGTTAGTGACACCAGAACTGGGCAACCCAGAACCTCTGTTTCCAGAGCACAAATGGGTGTGTCATTCCATGTATCACTGAAGATTCCACATCCTCTCCTGGAATGCAGCAGGAGGGGACACAAATGTAGTTACACTATTCTCTTAATCTTTTCACCAAACTCTTAGATTATATTTGTTGATGATACCAAGTTTGGAGATATTTCCTTAATGTAAAAAATGTGAAAGTAACTGACTCTTTCTATTATGTCTTCTTACTGTAGGCCAAAGATTTGTATTCATTTAGAAAAGGTAGACTGGAAGATGGGCCTCAATTTTCTTGTCTGTAAAATGGGGATATTAACCTAGTTAATAGTCTCTATGTTTCCTTCATTTCTGATTATTTCAAACAATGTATTAAAATAAAATAAAATTAAATAGCAAATGGAAAATGGCAGCTATAGCCCCAGTGGGTATGGTCTACCCAGGTCTGTCAAGATTAGAACCACATGGATTTAATTTATTTGGGAAGGAAACAGGCTGCTGATCAGAGCAGTGGATTTGCTTGATGGGACCTTTAAAAAAAGATGAAAAAGTGACAAACTGAAATGTATAAATCTAGTCTGATAGGTTCAGATAATTTAGAGCTAAACCATGTTACAGGTCACTGTCCAGCTATGCTGGGAAAGCCAATGGGAAAAGAATCAACCTTTTTGTAGCGATCTGTAATTCCTGTTCAGATTCTTGTTTCCTTTCCAGAATGTTCCCCCAGTGAGAACTCTGACCCCTTCAGAACCAACCTGGTGAGTGTGTGAAGCAGTTCGCAGTTCTTTTGATTGGTCCAGTTCTGTGTTTTGTTACAAGCATTGCACAGCTACTATCTGAAAAGGAATCTACTTCTTTATGGGAACATACAACTGCTGCTGTTACTATACCATCCATTTTCCTTTAAAAAGCCCTGTTTGCTCTACAGTTTATAGAAACTGACATTTGAAGAGATAGTGTCAGCTTGACCCTTCAGTTATCTGAAAAGAAGAGAATCAAATCTGTCTTCTCTGTTTTTCCTTCCTTCCTCTTTTATTTCCTAACTTCCTTCCTCTTTACTTACTTTTCGTCAACTTATATGGCCCAGCACTCCTGGAATTCTCTGTAAAAAGAAATTAAATCCCTTAAAAAAAGCATTGTAAAGAAAAAATTGGACAAGTAGAGAATTTAAAAATTGTTTACCAAGTGGAAGTAAAATGAGTTGATTGCTATTTTCTGGCTGGCCCAGTCTCCATCTCCATAAGGTGACAATGCCTAGAGACTAAACACAAAGATCTGGTATGTTTAGACATGTTTAGTAAGTTGTTCTTGGCATTGATTCAATGCAAGAAGGTACATGGATGTTTGCTAGTTGGAAAATCTCTAAAACTTGCACTCTCACCAAGACACAATAGGCAAGACATCCAAGCCTTGACACCAACTCTCCTCCAACCCAGCTCATTTCAAATGCATGCATTGCACCTTACCAAGTCCCAGAGGCTCTGGGTACCAAAGAAACCAATGCCATGACAAGGATGGTCAGCTTGGAACCAAATCCTGGGAGACAAGTGGAGCCCTGCACACTTGTGACCGATATAATGAGCCACTGGATGGCACTGTGGGTCCATGCAAATATGTATGGAAGGCCATTTATCTTTCTTCTAAAAAGACTGTTTAGCCTTGACAGGTAATTTGGCACATTTTGTGTTGAAATGTGCCAAATGATTTGGCAAATATTTCGCTTACCTCTGAAAATAGGCACACCTGCTGTTCTGGCCTTCAGGGAGATGGAGGAGGGTGGCTTTTTCCCCCAACTCCCTTGTTGCTGCTAATTTCAGAAGTGAAAGCAAGATTTGGTCAAAGATACATAGGCCAACTCCATTTTAAATGCAGTATTGTGTTTTAAAGAAATACAAAAATTTGTCAAGGTTGGTTTCTTATGAAACCAATCTCTTCAGTCTAAAGGGAACATCTTTTCATCTCATCAATGCTATTTGCCTAGCCAGTGGCTGGCTCATCTGGCTCATGACCAGATGGAATGGGATTTGGTTGGAGAGCTATGTCCTCTACTGGTCCTCCAACCATGAACATCTAGGAATATTTGTTTGCAGACTTTTCTGTTCTAAAGAATTATCTGCCCAATACGTAGTATGTTTAGTAACAAGAAAGTGAAGCAATGGAAGAATGTCTCATACCAAACATTTGAGCTGCCTTTGGGCCATCTTGAAACCACTGCTTTGCCATACATGATGGCGACAACAATTGTACACAGGCATTCCTATTCCTATGGTAGAACCCAGATGACAGGCTGAGGTATCCCTAAGACAGCCTGCACGTCAGGCCAAGTTTCTGGTGCACTAGGTTTAACTGTACCTCTCATATTATTTTCTACTCCAAAAAGCATATTGGAGTGAAAATGAATAAAAATGGTGTTATTATTGATATAACTTTGAATCTAATTTTTTAAGTGATGAAACATTTGCAAATCTAATTACTGTAGCTAACATGACTAAACAATGACTTGGGACCACTTCCCAAGGGGCCAACGGACATATTGAGAACAGGTTGCGAATAGGTGGGTTAGAAAGGAGAGATTCAGAATTCTTCTTTTTAAGTACTGTCTTGTCACTTATTGACTAGTAAAAAGCATATCTCACTGTGTCAAATCCACTACTCTTTTGAAATATATCAAGAGAGAATGGTATTATGGCACGATTCTCGATTTGAATTCTGAGATTTGGCTTCTAGCTGCAGGTCTACCAATATGAGTTGTGTGACATTAGGTGAGTCATAAATCCTTTACCCTGTTTTCCTACCTAAGCCTAAGGAAGGCAATTCAGATGAGCTCCTATGGCTACAAAATATTGAAATTTTCTTTAGTTTAGGCAGCCTCAACAAATATAATCTTAGTGTATGCTAAGGTGATATATAGCGATAGCAAAATAGGTATATTTGTTCAAATAAAATCTAAACCATTTAACAGTTTTCCTGAGCACAATAACTACCAGTGTAATAAGGAAAAGAAACTCCTGTGGCACTAAGATATTTTATGAAAAATAGTGTATATATGTCTAATGATGTGTATGTGCGTTTTGTACTTAGCTTAAGAACTTCAGGGAAGATAGTTCACAAATTGTTGTTTTGTTCTGTAGATTCCTTTTGTTTTTCTTTTGCCTGTTCTTCTGTATCATGGAACTATAGTTTCCTTCCATGTGAAGATCATCATGGAGGCTGAAGGAGACCTTGATAAGAGGGGTTTCTGTGGATTCTTGGGCAAAAGCCCCCTGGAGCAGGATGGCAGGAATGGACAAAGAGGAAGGGTTGACAGCAAGTGTTGACCACTGTTATGAGGTGTTGGTTGTAAAAGGGGCAAAGAAAAAGTTTACAGCTGGTATGTGGAATCTAGGGGAAGATTCTCTCTCTTCTCTCTCTCTTTTTTTTTTTTTTTTTTAACAAAAGACAACATTCTCAGACTCACCACACACAGCAGGAAACTGAGGAAACACTTATTCAGAAACATACCTGAAGTTCTGACCAAAAGAGAGCTCTGATTGTAAATCTTGACTCAATGGCTTTTTTTTCCTGCAAAGTTAACAAGGCTTCATTTAACAGAGCATTTCAGAACTGGCAGATAGTATCATTCAGTCCTCTCACTAAACTGAGGAATCTGAGGCTCAGATAAATGAGATCTGAGATTTGCTCTCAGAGCAGTGTTGGGTAAGGATTAACAAAATGGCTTTGGGGCCAGAAATACCTTGGTTTGAGTCCCAACAATTCTACTACTTGTTGGCTATGTGACCTCAGTCTTCTCATCACTCAAGTGTGGGGATTGTACAGTATTTCACAGATAAGCCTCCTGAAGGGAGCTTTTCTTATAGGGTTTGTTGTAAAAATAAACTGAGATAAGACAAGTAAAGTGCTTAGTGCAATACTGAATATGTGACCACAGCACGCATGAATATATGTTAACTAATATTATTATTGCCATATAAGCATTTACATGCATGGAAATAATATAGTATAAATTTGCATCCATAGAAGTTTTTTTTTTAATGTCATGGGGATTTCTGCAAATGGAATGTAATAAACACTATAAAAGGCACACAGGCCACATTGTTTAGTCTAAACCTTGCTTAAGTATATGACCAACTGTAGTCATCCTATTCAAAGATTGTTACTCAGGACTGACTCAAGTCTAGGCACTCTTCAAAGTGCCTATTTGGCTTGCTGATGTGGAATCAGTATCTTCCAAGCAAAAGCCTCAGAGCTGCCTCCCTGCTGTCTGGATGTTGTCTACCTTTTTTCTCTCTCTTTTTCTCTTTCTCTTTTTCTCCTTGTTTTCTCTTTTGAAGTCAGCCATGAGTTTAAGAAAAGCTGGTTGTGGTTGAGGGCTGCCAGGTGGCTGATGGGAAGTATAGCCAATCCTCTTTCAACAGTTTCAGAATTGACTCACAGGAATGAAATGAGAGAGACATGTATGTAAGGCAGGAAAAAGGAGCGGGGCACAGTAGAGAAAGCCAGCCCTCCCCAGGCCCTCCCTAGGCCCTCCCCAGGCCCTCCCCAGTCCCTGATGTGTGCTGTAAATATCTGTTTGCCTCGAGACTTTATGACCGAGAACCCAAAAGCAAATGCAACAAAATCAAAGATAAATAGATGGGACTTAATTAAACTAAAGAGCTTCTGCACAGCAAAATAATAATAGCCAGCAGCAGAGTTAACAGACAACCCACAAAGTGGAAGAAAATCTTCACAATCTGTACATCAAACAAAGGACTAATATCCAGAATCTACAAGGAACTCAAGTGAGCAAGAAAAGAAACAAACAATTCCATCAAAAAGTGGGCTAAGGACATGAGTAGACAATTCTCCAAAGAAGATACACAAATTGCCAACAAGCATATGGAAAACTGCTCAACATCACTAATGATCAGGGAAATGCAAATCAAAACCGCAATGTGATACCACCTTACTCTTGTAAGAATGGTCGTAATCAAAAAATGAATAAATAATAGATGTTGGTGTGGATGTGGCAAAAAAGGGAAACTTTTACACTGTTGATGGGAATGTAAACTAGTACAACCACTATGGAAAATAGTGTGGAGATTCCTTAAAGAACTAAAAGTAGATCTACCGTTTGACCCAGCAATTCTACTACTAGGTATCTACCCAGAGGAAAAGAAGTCATTGTACAAAACAGATACTTGCACACTCATGTTTGTAGCAGCACAATTTGCAGTTGTAAAAATATGGAACTAGCCCAAATTCCCATCAATCAATGAGTGGATAAAGAAAATGTGATATATACATGATATATATATGTACACACACATACACATACACACATACCATGGAATACTACTCAGACATAAAATGGAACAAAATAATGGCATTCGCAGCAACCTGGATGGAATTGGAGATTGTTATTGTCTTCTCTCTGTATATATTTTTTAATTGAGACAGAGTTTCAGGCTGGACGGCAGCAGTGGCAGGATCTTGGCTCATTGCAACCTCTGCCTCTCAGGTTCAAGCAATTCTTCTGGCTCAGCTTCCTGTGTAACTGGGACTACAGGCACATGCCACCACACTCAGCTAATTTTGGTATTTTTAGTAGAGACAGGTTTCACCACATTGACCAAGTTGGTCTTGAACTCCTGACCTCAAGTGATCCACCTGCCTTAGCTTCCCAAAGTGCTGGGATTACAGGTGTGAGCCACTGCGCCCAATCTGGAGACTAGTATTATAAGTGAAGTAACTCAGGAATGGAAAAAACAAACATCGTATGTTCTCACTCATATGTGGGAGCTAAGCTATGAGGATGCAAAGGCATAATAAGAATGACACATTGGACTTTGGGGACTCTGGGTGGGAGGTGGCAAGGGATAAACAACTACAGATTGGGTACAGTGGACACTGCTTGAGTGATGGGTGCACTAAAATCTTAGAAATCACCACTAAATAACTCGAACTTATTCATATAACCAAACACCACCTATTCCCCCAAAACCTATTGAAATAAAAAAAAAATAAAGTTAAAAATAAAAGATGTTTGCCTCTAGCAGGCCTGCTAAACATGATCTCTGATTCTGTCAGAGCCATTGGGTAGGTGCCTACCTTTGTTGTCAACCCTTAGCCCAGGCAGTATAAGGTTATCAGAGACTCTGTTTATAATAGTCAAGGTAGCTTAGAATGTGTTTTCTCTCTCTTGGGGACTTTTTTTTTTCCCTTGCAAATTCCCAACCACTACTTTGCTTAACCTCATTTCCTATGTTGGTTTTTCCTCGCTGGAGATGAGCAACACAGGCCTGAATTAAAACCAGCATAACAGCACAAGTTAATTGGAGTCTGAAAGGATCAGGACACTTGAAACTGGGCTTGATAAACCCCCACAGGGTTTGGAAGTGAGTCTTACGGGGACAGAAAAAATCTGGTTTCCATAGCCTCAGGATCCACTTACCAACTTTCTATAGTGATCTCTGGACTATAACTGAATACTTAGTTTTAAATAAACAATATGTTTATGCCTGTGCTTTACATATACTGTTTGAAAGAGTGGTTGAAATGCAAAAAAAAGTTTTATAATCTTTCTAGCTACTGATATAAGCTGTAATATAGTAGAAAAAGCAAGAATGTTGGCTTTTGTTTCTTTGCTGGAGCTGACATACATTTATGTTTTTCTTTTTCTCATTTAAATATATCAAAGAAGTGTCTTACCATCTATTAGTCTTGCTCTGACGTATCCTTCATATTCTTTTTTTTTTTACCTTTTCTAAAATATACCTTCCTGATAAAATGCGGTATACGACTAAAGAGAAAGTCTTCTAAGCTTCAAGCAGTAAGAAATTTAATAAGAAGCTTATGGGAGACTATCACAACATGAATAGGAACCACTAGCCTGGGTTTCTGGGTAATGGGAAATAGAACTGTTAACCTTTAGTCTATCAGCTGAATTTTGGCTCAGGATATAATGACACAAAGTCATTACCCCCTGAAGGTCCATGGTCTTTGGGGAAATGAGTGTATAGTGGTTTCAGCTCTGTCCCTAACAGTCCACAGTCTTCATCAGACTGGCTGCCATTACAATTAAAGTTAATTGTCACTATTACAGCCAAGAACAGGGATTGAATGAGATGGGAGAGTGAACTACTTTGCCCGTACTGCTAAAGGTAGTCCCTGAGCAGCTAAGAACTGTTCTTCTCCCAGGGTGATAAAAAACTTGTTTTGGAAATTTAGAGAAAAATGAATGGAAGACATGAAAGTGTCTGTTCATATGTTCAGTCACAAAGTCTTGCTTTTCACACAGAATAATGTTTTAATAGCAGGTGTCATTTCAAATTATGTTTGATTAAAGTCTCATCTGTGTTCTAACCATAAAAGAGGGAATGGAAAATCAGCTATTCCACTTCTAATGAGAATCAAGTATCTTTTTCAAAGGGTTCCACTGAGTCTGAGTTCTTTAAGATGGTAGATTTACTTTAACAATTACTTATTTGGTCAACAAGAAGTCAATGCTGGCTCTTCAAAAGTGCCTTCTCTGGAGACTCTTTTAAAACTGTATTTGAACATTTTAGAGAAATGGTTTGCCCATTTCCTTGTTTATTGTAGGTTATATTTAAGGCTCAAATAGCAACAATAGTGTAGTTTCAGAATAAAAGGGGTGGCTGGACACAGGCTGGATTCATGCCTGTAATCCCAATACTTTGGGAGGCTGAGGTGGACAGATCATGTGAGGTCAGGAGTTTGAGACCAGCCTGGCCAATATGGTGAAACCCCGTTTCTACTAAAAATACAAAAAAAAAATTAACTGACCGTGGTGGTGTGCACCTATAGATCCAGCTACTTAGAAGGCTGAGGCAGGAGAATCACTTGAACCCTGGAGGCAGAGGTTGCATTGAGCTGAGATCGTGCCACTGCACTCCAGCCTGGGTGACAGAACAAGACTCCATCTAAAAAAAAAAAAAAAAAAAAAAAGAACAAAAGGCAAATTTAAATATAAATAGTGGATAGAAATAATCCTAACCTCTTTTCTTCACATATTTATAAAAGATGTTTCCTTCACTTTAACCTTATCCTGCAAAACACCATGAAAGATTTTGGACAACTTCTCTTCCGATAGATGTTTCTAAATTGGTGACATGCAATTACCTTCTCCATATTCACTCTGCTGAATAAGCTGAATTTTTAAATTATACACTTGTAGCTGGTTGAACTCTTCCTTATGTATAAAATGGATGTTAAGTGTCTTGAGAGTTGATTTTAAGATGTTTAATTCTTTGCTCTCCTGACAGGCAAAACTAGTGTTACTGGAAAATTCTTTAAAAAGATTACTGTTATGCTAACCATTTCCTCCTGATCTTTGGAATCATTCCTTGATTGTGTCTCCTATTCTTGTTCTACTGTTACTGGAGTGAACTCTTACCAGTGAGAAATTCTGGCTATGAATTCAAGAATCCATGAACCAAAGGCAAAGAGTTTGAAAGTAGTCAGGTAGTGGGAGTGGGATGGGTGGGATTCTGTGATGTGGTAACATACTTGTTGATCATATTAATTTTGTAAGACAGCCTGATATAACTGGGTAAATCACAATGTGTTCTGGTACAAGAGCTTGAGAAATAGGAGCAATTGAGTCATTCAGGTGTTTGTTTATTTGTTTGTTTTGAAATTGGTCAGTTGCGAAAAGCAAAGTCATCACTTGGAGCACAGTTTACAAGTGACATGAGCTCCCATATCTTACCCTCAACACATCCAGCCAGGGTGAAACTGGCTGGAACTTAAGGGAGATGTGGTGATTTCAATGAGAGAAATTATGCTGATCCTAAGTGCTTTAGTTAGGGTCTTACAGAGAAACAGAATTAATAGGATAATTTATCTATCTATCTATCTATCTATCTATCTATCTATCTATCTATCTACGAGTATATTTATTATGGCAATTGGCTCATATGCTTATGTAGATTGAGAAGTTCCATCATCTGCCATCTGCAGGTTGGAGAATCAGGAAAGCTGGTGATATAATTCAGTCTGAGTCTGAAGACCTGAGAACCAAGAGGAAGAGAGAACACAGTTGTAACTCTTAGAGACGTAAGGCCTGATAACTAGTTCTGATGTCCAAGGATAGGAGATGGTGGATGTTACTCAGTGGATTGGATGATGCCTACCCACATTGGTGATGAGGAATCTTCTTTACTTAGGCTACTGATCCAAATGCTAGTCTCTTCCAGAAACACCTTTACAGACCACCCAGAAACAATGTTCTACCAGCTATCTGAGCATTCCTTAGCCCAGTCCAAGTTGACACACAAACCATCACACCGAGATACTCAAACAGATACATAGAAGGGAGTAATTCAGGAAATCAGCAGGCAAGATTGGAGGGAAAGCTTGGATTTGGAAGGTATAAAGTTATGAGAGATAAAGAAGCCATATGTTTGGGCAAATTTATCCATGAAGAACATAGAAAGGAAGATCAGATGACTGATAGTGGATCCCTGGGGCACAGCTGCATTTCAAGGGAGAGCAAAAGGATGAATGAAGAGAAGGAGCAGCCACCAGGAGGACAAAGTGTCCCTAAATCAAAAGAAACAGTTTCAAGCCAGGTGGGGTGGCTCACAGCTGTTATCCCAGCATTTTTGGAGGCCGAGGCGGGTGGATCACTTGAGGTCAGGAGTTCAAGACAAGCCTGGCCAACATGGTGAAACCTCGTCTCTACTGAAAATACAACAATTAGCTGGACATGGTGGTGTGTGCCTGTAATCCCACCTACTTGGGAGGCTGAGGTGAGAATTGCTTGAAACCAGGAGGCAGAGGTTGCAGTGAGACAAGATAGTACCAGTGCATTACAGCCTGGGCAACAGAGCGAGACTCCGTCTCAAAACAAACAAACAAACAAACAAACAAGCAGAAAAAAATGTTTTAAGCAGGAAGGAGTGGCCTATAGTGTCAATACTACTGAGAAGTAAGATAAGCATGTGAATGTGTTTGGTAGGTGTGTCAACACTGAGGCCACTTGTGACTCTAGGGTCAGGAAAGCAGTGTTGTGGCATCTTGGAGCAGAAGCCACACTGCAAGCTGTTAGAAATTAGTGGGAGGAAAGAAAATTTGGCTGTGAAGGGAATTAAAGAAAAGGGAGGTAATTGGAATGGTATTTGAGGTTAAAATCCCATTTCTTATGTTTTAAAGAATTGAGAGGGCTGAGATTGATTATATTTATTCTAAGGAGTCTAGCCTGTGTATCAGGAGGAGAGATCGAATGTACAGGAAAGAGAGTCAGGGACCAAGGGAGCAAGGTCCTGGAGGTGGTGAACCTGTGACCAGATGGATGGAGGACCTCCAGAGGCAAGAAGGAAAGCCTACCCCAATGCCTGGGTTGGTGTGAGGGAAACAAATGTAGGAATCGATTTACATACATTTGTGGGATAGGATAGAAGAGGGAGAATCCTACAATTTTTTTTTTTTTCCTGCAAAGAGAAGTTATGGTTTTCTGCAGAGAATAAGAGAGAAACTGGAAATGAGGAATGTTCTTAAAAGGTCAAAATCTGCAACAACCACTAAGGGCAATGGGAGAGGAAACTAACTAGACAGACTAGATAGGTGGAGGTAAGGGCTTTACCTGAGTCATGTCTGTGGCTGAATAAAGTAATTGCACTGGAGATACTGAAGCCAATGAACTGTACTTTGTTTCCCAAGCATGGCATATACCCCCAACTAATGTCACAAAGGTGTGCTGTTGAACAAAAGAAGGAAGCAGATGAGAAGCTATGGAAGGCTCTAGAGCGTTTGGGAGGGAGAGGCAGCAGGTAAAGAATGGAAAATGGCTCAAAATGATATTCAATACGCACACCTCCTCCTGGCAAATCATTAGTTTCATCTTGTATTTGAAACACAGCATAGCTAAACTTTGTCTTTCTATCAAAATAAGAACTTGTCCCATAATTTAACAAGGTAAAATTGTCACATTACCCTAACTGTGCAGTTTTTCCACGATTTTGTGTGCTACCACCCCTAATCCCATTTTAAAAAATCACTTTTACCAGTTTGATTTTGGTGACCAAAGGAACTCGGTTATTCCATGAGTCTTCAAAATGACTTAGCCATTTTGGTAATCATTGTATTGAGAAGATATTTTCACATTTTATGCTAAATTTTAATCTTTGTTAGAATTTCTGTATCTTTTCAATTGTTAGAGTTTTTTAAATGGAATTTTGATGGAGGGATTTCCATTTGCTTTGATTGGGAGAGCGACTCATGTGGAAAACTTCTCTTTCTTTCTAAAGACCTTTGTTACATGGCTAACACTATTCACATATGCCCTGTGTATAGTCTCTTTAAAATTTATGGGAGGTCAAAGAATCTTTTAAAACAAAGGCAAATAAAACTATTTGCCTATTTTCCCTTCTTTATACAATCTTTGTACTAGATGAAGTTTTCTAACTGTTTAAGTTCTCATTCTCAAGATAAAGTAGGGAAAGTGGCATTGAACTAATCCATTCTTGAAAACATCTTAACATTATAAGCAGAACAAAGTGGTACAAAATGTATTCAGCCTCACGGATTTCTCTAGATTGTAGCCAGAATAGAAAATGGCAGAATGTATTAATTCCTAAGATAAAATTATAATGAGAACAGAAAATGGTGTGAGATGAATTAATATAGTGGCAGGCTTCGGTCTGCAGAGCAGGGTGCTCTCTAAATATCACACTGCAGCACTTTGTAGTCAGCCTCTCTCTTGTAATCTATATTTTAAAGATGCTCTAAAGATAAAGCTAGACCGTATTCTCATCTCTAGCAGCACTGCCATCTCTGGACATAGAATAGCCTCAGGGAAGTGGTGAATGAACTTACCTTGCAGAAACAAAAGAGATTTAAGTTAGATACCAGGAAGATTTTTATTACTGGGAACCTACACTGACCTGCTTCCATCACTAGCAGATCACCTTTAAGTCTGGTGCCCAAGGAAAACTCAGTTGAAGCAGTTGTGGTTATAAAAGAAAATTTTGCTTTTTGCAAACAAAACAAAACAACCCCAATGTATTTTGCATAAAGAATTATTTGGTGTTTTCTGTCATTGCTGCTAGGGGGTCAAGGTTTTAAACAGGGATAGCCACATTTTTTCCTGGGGTGATTTTCAAAAGGGTATTGCTTCAAGTATGTGTTTAGAACTAGATAATCTTTTACAGTATCTTTTACTCATATTATAAATATACTTGTTCGTCCACCCAGTGTGAATTTGGGTAGAGAGTTAGTACATGCAGTCATGTACCTGCAGTGTCATTCAGATGCATATTTTTAGAAGCTTTGTACTGTACTGTTCAATGAAGGCAAATGTGTCCCAATAATAAGCAACTGAGACTCACAGCTTCAAACACTTCAAAGGTGACTGAAACCAGAAGCCACAGTGGAAAACCCTGAGTGGTTATACTGGAACTTTGCAATGTCTAATAATGCTTGCCCCATGTAGCTTTGCATCCTCCAAGACCTGATCTGATTGCAAATTTTTAATCAGGAAATCTGGTCTTTGAATCAGAATGGCTTTGCCGATTTGATTGACAGCAATGTTGTTCTTGTTTTGAATTTTCTTGATGCAGGAAATTTGGGTCCAAATTTTTCCCACTCTGCATTAATACTGCTGCACATGGCATGGCTAGGTAATCCAAACTATGACTTAGAGGTTTTAATAACATCAGAGTAAGGCATTAGCTGTACTGTCTTATCATGGCTGGTTGCGATTTCAGAAGAAATCTACTAACTGTGATTATAAGCAAGAGTGAATTGTGAATTACCAGAATGTGTTAACCCCAAATGATGTTGTGACCTAGGCTTAAGCACTTTTTATTTTCTCTTTTCACATATTGACTGCCAGCACAGTTCTGACATAATCTCTTTAAGCAAACCTGGTAGCTCATGACTGTACTTTTCCTGGGACAAATTCCTGCCCCACAACCCATCTCTCCATCCTCAAAGCAGGCGTCGTCATCTTAGAAGTACCTTGGAAATGAAAGAGCTTATTTCCTCACAGACCTCTGACCTATCTCTAAATATTCTACCAATATTATTGTAGCCTCTCTAATGTTTGATTAAAAGGGAGAGAGACTCAGAGAATTAAAACCCAAAATTGCTTTATTGCTTTACGATTTGAGAAATTAAAACCTTTAAACAAATAGTGCTTTTGAACTTTTACTTGGGAAACCTAATTGAATCAAGCAGCCTCTCTTTCTAGAGAAATGTGACCTTAAATGTATTCTCCCAACTATTTGCATGGCCAGTATGTGTAACATTTGCATTTGCCTTTTAAACCATAATAATGAGAATTAAAACCCTATGATTAAGCATTTAACATAAAATTTAAGGGTCATGGTTATTCATTAGGAAAGTACCATGTACTTAAAATTCAATCAGATTTCAAATAGACTTCTTTTTTTATATATATACAATTGCATGTCATAGATTTGACATTTCTGTCTGTCTTCTTTGTCTTTCCAACATGGTTTATAAGATTTTATTCATACCTGTAGCATTTTAGGGAAGGAAGAATAAGTTTTTCCAAGTTTAGTATGCGCTGCTTTTCATTTCCCTACAGGATTTTCAATTCTCCTTTTCTCCCTTCGGTTGCTTTTGGCTGAAGAGAGAATAGTATATGATAAGCATGAGGTGATTACAATAAATTTGCCTACCTGCATGGAGCTTATGGTCTAGAAGGAAAGACACAATTCAGAAATAGATCTTTGTATATATAAGACCTTTATATCTGATAAAAGAGTTTAATAATTTAGCAGGAAATATTGAACATTTGAAAGCAGAGTTCAATGTAGATTCTAATCTTCTGCTGTGTTTTGCTATCTATTTCAGATAGATTAAAATAAAACTCATTGAAATAAAAATCATAAAGCAAAAACAAAAGGTGAATATTTAGCTATTCTCTGTATGGAGAAAGGATTGTCTGCATTTGGAAACAAGAGAAAAATGATATAGAGAAAGAAAATAAATTTGACTAATATTTTAAATTGGGCTTAAAAGAGATAAGAAACAAAAACATTTGTCACAATAATTAAAAGGTATAAACTGTTTATTATATAAAAGCTCATTCAAATCAATATGCAAACAAGACAGCAATAAATAGGCAAAGGGAGAAGACAAATTAGAAAAGAGAAAACTCAAGGGTCCAAAGTGAAAAAAGGATTTAACTTCACAAATGTGCAAATAAATACAAAGTAAAGCTGTAATAAGTTACCACTAAATAGCGAAGATTATAATAGAGGCAATATTTGGTGATGGCAATAGTAAAGTGATCCCAACCTCAAAACAATGTAAAACTGGCTAGAAAAAGCACGCCAAAATGTTAATGGTGGTTGCCCGGTATTAATGCATACTTCAGATCCTACTGATGAGAGTCGGCATGGGTGTGGTCTTTCTGTGTATCAATTTGACCTATATCAAGAGCCCTAAAAATATTATGTCCATTGTGTCCTCCGTATGTTACTAGGTGGAAAAAGCAAATTATGAAATAATTTTTTATAATATGATCCCTGATTTTTTAGAAAGAAGGAAAGGAAGGAATGATGGAAGGAAGAAAAGAAAGAAGGAATTGTGTGTATGCAGAGACAGTGGTGATCTTGTTTTCTTCTTTAAATGTCAGAGTTTGTTTGTTGTTGCAGTTTATATTGCCATAAAAAAACAAAATTGTCTTTCAAAAGGAAGAAATTTGCAAAAAATGCTCATATCCTTTGACCTCTAATTCCCCATTTAGAACATCATCCAAAGAAAAAGGCAAAAATGTAGACAAAGATTTGTATACAAATATGTGGTTAGAAATGAAAACAACACCAGGAAACTGTTTAAAGAAATTCTGGAGCATCTAAAAGATAGACCATTATGCAGTTGTTATAAATTATATGTCAGGAGGATTTTCAATGAAATGGTAAAATACATCTGATAAATTTTAAGCAAACAGAATAAAGTAAAACAAGATACAAAATTGTTTATGAAGAAGTATCCCAACCTCAAAAAATGTGAAAAAGACTGGGAAAAAAAATATATGCTAAAAAGTTAATGGTGGTTGCCCTAGGTAGATTAATTATGGAGGATTTTTGTTTTCTTCCTTATCTTTTGTTATGCTTAAAAACCCCAATTACGTAGTACCCATTTTACAAATAGGGGAGGAACACCCTAGATTTTCTAACTTTCCAAATTAAGTTATTTCCACAATACCAGAATACAACAGTTCTCTTTAGTAAGGAGCTTTGCTACCTTGCCTTAAACCGGAAATGATGAAGTATCAGAAAGGGGCCATGAAACCTACATGCCATTAAGAAAATGAAATTTCTACCAATAATCATCAGGCATCAATATCTTCTACCTCCTTTGTCCAATGACACACCTACCAGCTAATGTCTGTTATTTAGAATGACATACTGCACGACTAAACACAACCAACCAGCAGTCCGCACTCAGCAGACATCATTTCTAGAAACACAGCCTCGAGAGGCTGTTACGCTTTCCAGCAAGGATCAGTGGCATTGCCACATACAGTACCTTGGACGGCTGCATCACTGGGTGCCTTGAGTAATCGCTAGGTAAACATCCGAGCACCAATTGCAAAAAGATACTCCTGTGGGTAGTAAAAAATGTTCTCTATTTGCGAGTTGAGGCTTATGCCTGTGTTTTGGAGATACCTGAATTGGTTTGGCTCTTTTCCAATTACAATCTGTTTGTAATCACCCAGGGTCTGTAACATCAAGCAGTGTTATGAGGGAATTAATTCTTTCTATGTGACAGTTGTTAGTGTAATTCATGTCCTTGTTTTTAATTGCTGGATCAAATTACTTTGTAGATTATTTCATATTTCATCCCAAGAGAAAGGAATAGAAAAAAATGCACAGTGCCTGTGGTGACTTATTTGTTTAGTCTACCCAGAAAAAAAAAAAAAAAACAGAATTAAAAAGATTGACTTTCTAAACAAAATGGCTCTTCTCTATCCTTGGAGTATATTTTGGATAAGTTTAGATGGAAAGTGAGCTGAAGTACATTCTTCTTGTTTAAACACTCTTGGAACTAAGTTTATTTTTATAACAGTTCTGCCAAAATAATGGCCATAAAGGTCACAAAGCAATATCTCCTAATAAATACCTTGAAAAGGATTTACAATTCAATGCTCTTTCATTAAAAGAAGCACCTTGAAGATAAGAAATTAATGAGATTTAGAATAATTTATTAAGGAATACCTAATAGACTCTCATGAGATTCAAATGTCAAGATGTTTAAAAAAACACAAAAGAAATTTAGCAAATGCAAATTATATTTGGGGAAAAAAAGACAAAGAGTATTTGAAAAATCTTATAAATGTTTATTTTTGCAGCACTGAAATTTAATCCTCGTATTTGAATACATGCCCGCTAGACGTTTCATACGTTTTTGAGTCATACCCACTGAATGCTTTTCATCCTAATGTTTGGAATCTCAGAAAGAACCAGTAATGATTTCTAAGGTGTCTTATAAGGTGAGAGTTTACTTGCAGGCTGACAGGGAAGTAAAAACCCAGATAAGACAAGCTCACAGAACTGAAAAGCTATGGAGAAAATTTATTGTTCTATTTATTTCCACTTTGTGATGAGTTGAGTTGAGAGCAAAATGTATTTATAACAATGGGACACTTGAAAAGAACTGTTGCTGTAACTGTCCAAGGCCAGCCAACATTCATATTGCCTCATAAATAGTCATCTTATAAAGTAGACCTGAGTGATAAACTAAAGAGGAATTATAGATCAGTGATCACTTAAAAGCAAGCAGCAGGGAAATTGATAAATACTGCCTGCTGCCTGGCAAATAAAAAACACAGTCATCATTAGAAAAGGAGCTGGAACTGCTGATTGCTGGGAAATTACAGCAATAGATAAATGAGCAGACCTACTCACTCGGGGCAAAGGTGCCTTGTAGTTCAGGTAACAAAGTACTGTCAACATGGAAAGGTCCTTGAAATAGAGGCTGAACCTGCTACCCCAAAAACAGAAGCCATATATACACATACAGTGTTGAAAAGCTGGCAGCCCTGAGTCCGCTTGTTCAGACGGAGTGCTGAATGTATTATCACCACTCTCATCTTTGAAAGGGAAAAAAGAGATGTCCATGAAAATAAATGTCTTTTCCACCATTGGAACTCCTACATGATTGCAAAGAATTCCTGTGATCACCTATATCTTATTATAAATCCAGTCCATTCTAGTCTATTATAGGAAACCAAGGTGATTATATTGGTTTAAAATTTGGTTCTGTTTCCCTATTTTAAAATATGTTGTTTGAGGCCAGGCCTGGTGGCTCATGCCTGTAATCCCAGCACTTTGGGAGGCTGAGGTGGGCAGAACTCCTGAGGTCGGGAGTTTGAGACTAGACTGACCAACATGGAGAAGATCTGTCTCTACTAAAAATACAAAATTAGCTGGACGTTGTGGTGCATGCCTATAATCCCAGCTACTTGGGAGACTCAGGCGGGAGAATAGCTTGAACCCAGGAAGCGGAGGTTGTGGTGAGACAAGGTCGTGCCATTGCACTCCAGCCTGGGCAACAAGAGCAAAACTCTGTCTCAAAAAATATATATATACGTTGTTTGTTTGCCTATATGTTGATCAAAAGAAGCAAGCTACGTCTTATGGGCTAAGTTGATTGATGTTTGAGGGTTTTCTAGCTACACTTGGGCCTCTACAAAAATTTCCATTGTTAAACTGGTGTAAATGCATATGAGTAAATCCTTAGAAAGACAAGGCAAAAACATGGAGTGGCAAGGGCTGAATGCAGTGAAGGAGGCCTCTTCACCTTTGTATTTCATGCCAATTTCATTCTGATTGGGGCAGAAAACCAGCTAAGGACTTAAAGGGCTGCTCATTTGTAATCGTAACTTACCTGTATGCAGTGCATTTACAAGGCTAACTGACATACTCAGAACAGCACTGTGAAGTATGTGTTACTTTCCCCTTTACAAAAGGAGGTGGAGGCTCAGAGAGATTTGGGTCTTGCCCGTGACACCAGAAATGAAGTTGCCATTTTACCAGTTACCAACTCAGGTTTTCAGATTCTAGCTTCCAGTGTCCTCTCTCTATGTTTAGATATAGCTAAAACATTATTCCTCCCTAGTTTGATTCAAATAAAGACCTGTAAAAGAGAGTCAAGAACAGACATGTTGTTCTTTCTATGACTGTCTTTATCACAGACATTTATCATTCAAAAAAGAGGAGTGCCTGCAAAATTATGCCTGGGTTCTTCACTTCCTCCCACTGCCTACACAGTACTAGTAGTCACGTGGCCCTAGTCTGCACAGGTGCTAGGAAATGTTGAGGAGTGTATGAAATATTTGCTGAATGTTCCAGTCTCTGTTACTCACGGATTAGCTCATTTAATATGCAGCTAATAAAGTCTGAGCCCTCACTCCACAGGCCATTGGAATTTCATTCATCTACTGGATTCTCCTTGCCAAGTAATTTCTGGGAATTCCTCAGTCTTGCTCACTTGTTGTACCACTCTCTCCTGGATGTGACTTGTCACCTCAACCAGCCCTCCTTTCTCCAGATGGCTTCTTCATAACCACCAGGTAAGCCCGCTCTTGCCAGCTTACACTTAACTTTTATGAACTACATCAGCTCTCTACATTCCACTCTGCTATTCCGGCATGGACACATAGGTTTCCTTTAACCTTACAGAGCATGCGTAAGACCAGATAGCAGTATCTGAAAAATTTCTTTAGACAGCTTTGGCATACTGCAAGAGAACTACAACACAGAAGAGGAGAATTGAGAGGTTAGCTCCACTCATGCTTCTAGGTCTTGCCCTTTAAGAGCTGGTTTCCTTCTGGCTCTGATCCTTGTCTTGGGCTCCTCAGCCTTTCCATGTCCCTCCCTCTCAAGAGGACAGATGGGCTCCTGGCACTCAAAAGATAAGAACTTCCCTCCTTCAGTTTTACAGCCATTTTCTTCAGGAGCAAACTACTCTCACTCACAGTGTGTGGTCTGGCTCTGTGAGCTCAGACAGGGCAATCAAAATCTGACAGTAGATTTCCCAAGGTCTAGAGTATACCACCTGAAATAACACCACATGTGGGTTTTTGGTCCAGGGCAGACTTTGGCATGTCCCATCTGGTTTCTTTTAGATCCCTACCCCCAGCTTATGGTAAAGATATATCTCCCTGTCCATCCTCTCATCATCTGATTTTTGCTCCTGATCTTTGATGAGTAATTTTAAGATGGAACTTGTGCGTGTGTTTGTGTGTGTGTGTGTTTGTGTGTGTGTGCGCGCATGCACACATACATACATGCATCCCAAGAACAAAGAATGATGTGCAGAGACAACACATTTTAAAAATCAAATTTAGGAAACAAAATCTTTGTAGGGGCACAATCTTGCTAAATATATACCAATGTACTTATAAACAAAATGTGTAATATGTCAGTTTGAGGCATTTACATCTAGATTAATTGGTGACAATTTTCTTCAAAAATGATGCACCTATTTGCTTTAGTTTTGGGTCAGAAGAGGATCCTTTCCAATTATTTTCCTAAAACGAAGTGTTTTCCAAAGGTAATTTGATGTCTTTACTGATAGAGATAGAAAATTGCTTGTAATTGTTAAAGAGCACCCCACTAGTGTTGCAGGACTTTCCTTAGTTCAGCTAAAGACAGGGTTCTTGTCCGTCCCACGGCCACCAAAATTTAGACTCACAGACGGTTTAAAGGGTGAGTAAAGCAGGGTTTTATTGGGTGAAAAGGGAAAAAAGGGGGAAACAGGGATCCTCTGCAAGGCCAGAGTCCCCTGCTAGAGTGCTTCCCACTTGCCTTTTAAATCCCAAGTTCCACACAGGAGGAGGAAGGGCCAGGATCCTCCCTGCTGCAAAGGGCATGAACTTCCCAAGTCTCCACCCCAGTGGGCAGGCTGGTTGGAGTTTCACCAGGGACCTCGTCCCACCAGGCTGTCTCATTCCCCTCTCTAAAGAAGTACATCTAACTGCCTTTAGGTTAAGTGTAAGAACGAAGACAGATCTTAACTGCTTCCTGCTGATGGGGCACTGTTTTGGGGAACTGGCAATCAGAGCTCCCTCAGAGGCCAATCTAAGGGTTCCCAGAAGAAGGGGTTGTCATCAGAGGCTCTGGTTGCATGACCATTTGGAGTTTGATGGCCTAAAGTCAAGAACAGACAAACCAGGTTATTCGAAAACATGTATCAAAACAAAACAAAGGGCAGGGGGCGGGTAAGAACAGCTAAAAAATTCTGAGGTCTTTTACCAGTTTGCATGGGGAGAGTGAGGGCAAAAACCCAACTGGTAAAAAACTTCACCCTTTTGCCAGCATGTTGGGCTTCTGAGTTCCCTTCCCCTGAGCCCAATCCTAAGCCAACCAGTTTAAGGTTTGGGAAATTAACTCTTCCCAGTTTGGAAGATGCATCTGAGGGGAGTGTCCTGTAGTACAGAGACACAATTACCTATCAGTGAAGAGAGGACAGAGGAGGAGAGAGAAAAACAAGGCGTTTTTTCAAAAGGGTCCCAGGGGTTCAGGATGCATTTGAAAGGGGTACAGACTGAAGATGAATGGCTACCCCTCTAGTAAGAGGGGAGCAGGCATCCATGGTTCCTTTTTCTTCTTAGCAGATAGCCGGGGTGTGTGAGGGAGAGAGGGAAGAAGGTCTTCTTTCCATCTTCTGTCCTTGCGTCCCTGAGTTCTGGCAACCTTGGCAGAACTGGCCATGAGTATTAAAATGACTTGCACCCATGAAGCAGGGGGTCCCTGACTCCTTAAAGGGAAGCATACGCTTCCAGTCAAAGCCTTGGTAAAATAATCACTTTCTCCAATTGTATCCTGTTGCAAAAGAAAAATGGATGCTTATTGCACTGATGCCAACAGCTATATTGCCATAAAGTTAAGAATACAGACAGTTTCCAAATTCTAGAGGAACCAGGCAGAGAGAAACAAGCATGCTCCAAATTTTGATCCCAGGAGTATACCTTAATTAATTATTAAATACCATAAATAGTTCAAAATAAGTTTCCTTGACTCTGAAAAACAAAACAAGGATCAGCAATATTCCAAGCAAAAGTCACAAATATTTGCTTCAGCTTCCTGAGTTCAGTCCATTAATTAACTTGTTTTGCTTGATATCATGAACATTCCAGCTCTTTATGAGTACTGCACATTTTCCTTTATTCCAATGTCACAATTTTAAAGTTATCAAAAGCCTGTATTTGAGAGCACCTGCTAAAGTTCTATAGCTCATTATAAACCATCTTTGAAAAGGATTAAAACAAGACAACAATTGCCTGTGAATACCAAAATGTCCAACGTAGTTCCAGTTAGAAACACGATTGACAAAGAAGATTGGTTATCTCCGTGGTTTACAATAACTTAACATAAAAACCTTGATTATTATTGATAGCATATATTCAGACATTAGAATTTCAGAAAATCCCATGCAATTTTGGAACATATATTAGTGTTAGTCACAAAAATATAACCTAAAGAAGATGGAGCATCATTTTAGCAATCCCATGTACCTAAACATGTCAACTAATCCTGTTTATGTCTGTCTTCTGGACATTTCAGGGGACCTCTGAAGTATTCAGAAAGCCAGGTGCCAGGGTGATGACCCACTGTAAGTGAGCTGGAAATGCCTGATCTCCCTTAGTTTAATGTAGAGGAAGAGATCCAAAGGCTTAGGGAGATTGGGATAGTGGAGTGGATTAGTCACTTTAGACCTACTCATCCCAGCTGGGAGTGTTCAGAAGATATACCCTTAACCAATGACTTGCGAAATAGATTTGTGAGGGCAGTGCCTGCATCTTTGAAGAGCCCTGTAATTGCTGTTCTCTGTATGTCAGATCTAACAGTGGGAACTGCAGTCACTCAACTACAAGACAATAGGAATAATTGGATCTTGAGGTGGCAGGGGCCAAGTGACAGCACTCAACAGTCAAAGGCAAGGTGGTCGTAGCTACTGTAATGGACAGCAGAGACAAAGCAGCAATTAGAATACTCTGATTTGTGTAGAACTGTGGTATTGGCTAACTAATCACGGTGTTCCTAGAAGTAAAGTTGATAGGAAGCCTACCGCATTCCTATTTAATTTATATAAGGACAAAACTTCTAGGTTGAATGGACAAAAGACTAATTTGAATTATGAAAACAGAGAATCATGGCCTGTCAATCAATTTCCAGACTTGAGTCTGTCTGCAGACCCAGAACCTCTTGAGTGAAGGGGAAGCCAGGTTCCCTTGAGGAAGGACCCTACTACATTATCAACAATTTATGTGGTGAATCTTTCTCCCATCCTTCCCCAAGGAGACCTCTGGCCTTTTACCAGGGTAACTGTGCATTGGGGAAAGAGAAATTATTAGACATTTTGGGGGCTACTGAACACTGGCTCTGAGTGGATGTCAGTTCTAGAAGACACAAAACATCATTGTGGTTCTCCAGTTAAAGTAGGGGCTTATAGAGGTCAGATAATTGATGGAGGTTTAGCTCAGGTCTGACTTACAGTGGGTGCAGCGGGTCCCGGGACTTATCCTATGGTCACTTCTCCAGTGCCAGAATGCATAATTGGCATAAACTTACTTAGCAGCTGGCAGAACCCCCACATTGGCTCCGTGTCTGGTAGGGTGAGGGATATTCAGGTGATAAAGGCCAAAGGGAAGCCATTAGAGCTGCCTGTACCTAGAAAAATAGTAAATCAAAAACAATATTGCATTCCTGGAGGGACTGTGGAGATTAGGGTCACCATCAAGGACTTGAAAGACTCAGGGGTGGTGATTCCCACCACATCCCCATTTGGTCTGTGCATAAGACAGATGGATCTCAGAGAATAGCAGTGGATTCTTGTAAGCTTAACCAAGTGGTGACTACAACTGCAGCTGCTTTACCAGATGTGGTTTCATTGTTTGAGCAAATTAACACATCTCCTGGTACCTGGTATGCAGTCATTGACTTGGCAAATGCTTTTTTCTCCATTCCTGTCCACAAGGCCCACCAGAAGCAATTTGTCTTCACTTGGCAAGGCCAGCAATATACCTTTACTGTCCTATCCCAGGGGTATATCAACCCTCTGACTTTGTGTCATAATATTATTCAGGGAGACCTTGATCACTTTTTCCTTCTGCAAGATATTACACTGGTCCATTGCATTGATGACACTATGCTGATTGGATCTGGTGAGCAAGAAGTAGCAAACACACTGGATTTATTGGTGAGACATTTGTGTGCCAGAGGATGAGAAATAAATCCTACTAAAATTCAGGGAGCTTCTACTTCAGTTAAATTTCTAGGGGCCCAGCGGTGTGGGGCCTGTTGAGATATTCCTTCTAAGGTGAAGGATAAGTTGCTGCATTTGGCCCCTCCTACAGCCAAGAAAGAGGCACAATGCCTAGCGGACCTGTTTGAATTTTGGAGGCAACACATTCCTCATTTGGGTGTGTTATTCAGGCCCATTTATCCAGTTACCCAAAGGCTGCCAGTTTTGAGTGGGGTCCAGAATAAGAGAAGGCTCTGCAACAGGTCCAGGCTGCCATGCAAGCTGCTCTGCCACTTGGGCCATATGACCCAGCAGACCCAATGCTGCTTGAGGTGTCAGTGGCAGATAGGGATGCAGTTTGGAGCTTTTGGCAGGCCCCCATAGGTGAATCACAGTAGAGGCCTCTAGGATTTTGAAGCAAGGCCCTGCTATCTTCTGCAGATAACTACTCTCCTTTTGAGAGACAGTCCTTGGACTGTTATGGGGGTTTGGTGTAAACCGAACGTTTGACTATGAGTCATCAAGTCACCATGCAACCTGAATTGCCTATCATGAACTGGAGGCTTTCTGACCCATCTAGTCATATAAAGTGGTTATGCACAGCAGCATTCCATCATCAAATGGAAGTGGTATGTACGTGACTGGGCTTGAGCAGATCGTGAATGCACAAGTAAGTTACATGAGGAAGTGGCTCAAATGCCCAAGGACTCCACTCCTGCCACCCCGCCTTCTCTCCCCCAGCCTGTACCAATGGCCTCATGGGGAATTCCCTATGATCAGCTGACAGAGGAAGAGAAGATTAGGGCCTGGTTCACAGGTGATTCTGCATGATATGCAAGCACTGCCCAAAAGTGGATGGCTGCACTACTACAGCCCATTTCTAGGACATCCCTGAAGGACAGTGGTGAAGGGAAATCTTCCCAGTGGGCAGAACTTCAAGCAGTGCTCCTGACTATGCACTTTGCAAGGAAGGAGAAATGGCCAGATGTGTGATTATGAACTGACTCATGGGTTGTAGCCAAGTTTGGCTGGAGGGTCAGGGACTTGGAAGAATCATGATTGGAAAATTGGTGACAAAGAAATTTGCGGAAGAGGTTTGTGGATGGACCTCTCTTGAGTGGTCAAAAACTGTGAAGATATTTGTATCCCATGTGAGTGCTCACCAATGGGTGACCTCAGCAGAGGAAGATTTTAATAATCAAGTCGATAGGATGACCTGTTCTGTGGACACCACTCAACCTCTTTTCCCAGCCACCACTGTCGTTGCCCAATGAACCCATGAACAAGGTCACCATGGTGACAGGGGCAGAAGTTATGCCTGGGCTCAGCAACATGGACTTCCACTTACCAAGGCTGTCCTGGCTATGGCCACTGCTGAGTGCCCAATTTGTCAGCAGCAGAGACCAACACTGAGCCGTCAATATGGCGTCATTCCTTGGGGTGATCAGCTACCTGGTGGCAGGTTGATTATATTGGACCTTTTCCATCATGGAAAGGGTAGAGGTTTGTCCTCACTGGAACAGACGCTTATTCCAGATATGGGTTTGCCTATCCAGCACACAATGCTTCTGCCAAAACTACCATTAGTGGACTCACAGAACACCTTTTCCACCATCGTGGTATTCCACACAGCATTGCCTCTGACCAAAGCACTCACTACAGCTAAAGAAGTTCAGTAGTGGGCTCATGCTCATGGAATTCACTGATGTTGCCATGTTCCCCATCATCCTGAAGCAGCTGGATTGATAAAACAGTGGAATGGCCTTTTGGAGTCACAGTTACAATGCCAACTAGGCGACAATATTTTGCAGGGCTGCACTAAAGTTCTCCAGAAGGCCATGTATGCTCTGAATCAGCGTCCAATATATGGTACTGTTTCTCCTATAGCCAGAATTCACAGGTCCAGGAATCAAGGGGTGGAAGTGAAAATGGCACCACTCACTGTTACCCCTAGTGATCCAGTACCAAAATTTTGCTTCCTGTTTCTGTTACATTGCGTTCTGCTGGCCTAGAGGTCTTAGTTCCAGAGGGAGGAACACTGCCACCAGGAGACACAACAATGATTCCATTAAACTGGAAGTTAAGATTGCCAACTGGACACTTTGGGCTCCTCTTACCTTTAAGTCAACAGGGTAAGAAGGGAGTTACAGTGTTGGCTGGAGTGACTGACCCAACTATCAAGATGAAATCAGCCTACTACTCCACGACAGAGGTAAGGAAGGGCATGCGTGGAATACAGGAGATCCATTAGGACGTCTCTTAATATTACCATGTCCTGTGATTAAGGTCAGTGGGAAACTACAACAGCCCAATCCAGGCAGGACTACAAATGGTCCAGACCCCTCAGGAATGAAGGCTTAGGTCACTCCACCAGTAATAAAACCATGACCTGCTGAGGTGCTTGCCAAAGGCAAAGGGAACACAGAATGGGTAGTAGAGGAAGGTAGTCATCAATACCAGCTATGACCACGTGACCAACCGCAGAAACGAGGACTGTAACTGTCATGAGTATTTCCTTCTACTTTTGTTGAAAACATGTTTGTGTATGTGTACACCTGTATGAAGAAAATACCTTCATTTTATTTCCTTTTCCTTTATCATATTAAATAAGATTTATTGACTTCATATCAGCCTTTAAGTATTGTTAACTTTGTGTAATAGTATTTGGGTTGGGGGTTGCTGTGTTTCCAGTTGCACCAAGGATAGTTATATTATGTTAGGCATAATTATGACCTCATTGGTCATAATTGTCTTTATTTGAAGATTATGTATGATCTCAGGAGTTGTATATGGGTTCAAGCTGACAGGCAGTGGACTTGTGATAGCTAATACTGAGTGTCAACTTGATTGGAGGATGCAATTATTGTTCCTGGGTATGTCTGTGAGGATGTTGTCAAAGGAGATTAACATTTGAGTCAGTGGGCTTGGGGGAAGGCATACCTGTCCTTAATCTGGTGGGCACAATCTATTCAGCTGCCAGCAAATATAAAGCAGGCAGAAAAACGTGAAGAAGAAGGACTGGCCTAGTCTCGCAGTCTACATCTTTCTCCTGTGCTGGATGCTTCCTGCCCTCAAACGTCAGACTCCACATTTCTTCAGTTTTGAGACTCAGACTGGCTCTTCTTGCTCCTCAAGCTTGCAGACAGCCTATTGTGGGACCTTGTGATAGTGTAAGTTCATAGTTAATACACTCCCATATATATTCCATTTTGTTTATCCAATCATCTGTTGATGAACACTTAGGTTGATTTCATGATTTTGCTATTGTGAATAATGCTGCAATGAAGATATGTGTGCAGGTGTCTTTTTGATATAACAATTTCTTTTCCTTTGGGTAGATACCCAGTGGTAGGACTGCTGGGTTGATTGGTGGTTCTATTTTTAGTTCTTTGAGAAATCTAGGAAGGGTTTATTAAATGGATCATACACAGTTTGTTTAAGCATAAATTTTTTATTGTAAACTGAAACAATACACAGTATAGAGTAGAATTAGGTTTGAATTCTAGCTCAATCACTGACTAATATATTACCTTTAACAAGTTCTTGGCTTCCCTGCCTTGGTTTTCTCATTTGTAAAATGAAAGTAATTATGCTGATTTCCTAGATCTGTTAGGAGAATTAAATGAGATACTGAATGAATGTAAAAGTATTCAATAAGTGTAATTATTATTATTACTGTCCCTCATCCCTATTCACTGGTGAATGAACCATACTGTTTTTTATTTCTGTTCTTTTGCATTTTGCTTAGAATGTTTCCTGCTTTCTTCCATCAGTCTGGTGAAATCCTGCTCACCCTGCAAGATCTATGTAGAATGACTTTTTCTGTTCCTTGTCTGTTTCCCATGCCCCCAAACACTCTTATTATAGATGAAGCAAGCCTTTGCCATCTCCAGGTTCTCCACTGCCCTTGACTCCACTTCTGCCTGCTGATCTGCATTGCCTACCTCTGATGTCAATCTGTGTTGGTCCCCACCTGAAAGGCCACCATCTTGTACTAAAGAGGATGCACTAGCCTGGATATCTCAAGTCTTTCTGTCTGTAATTCTTGAAATTCAGTCTTGGAATAAATAGTTCCCTTTTGAACTATGCAGACTGCATCATTTGCATTTCTTTTCTAGCCTTTTCTGTTCCTGTTGGCGACTGCACAATTCTTAGCAACACTGAAGAGCTGGAGGTGAAACTCTCCATGTGTTGTCTTCAGATGACAAATGTATTCTGCCAATGACTTGGGACACATGCTCCCTCCAAAATGCCACTGTCTGTGAATACACCCTCCTGTAAAACTCTGACCATAGTATAGGGTGAAAGATTTTATGGACAGAAAACAATGTTTCTCTTCTAGATTACTCAAAAGTCCTCTACTCTATGGCAGCTTCCTATAATCCAATCTCAGTCCTTTCTAAGTCTTCCGACCTTACCCGGCTTCTGCAGCTGGAGTTAAACATGATTTGCTCTTTGCTTTCTTAGGCTTTTGGTACTGAATTCTTTTATGCCATCTTTTAGGTCATGATGGTGACTTGTGTGTATCATAGTGGAGGCCTAATGGTCTCAAGGAGGATTCTAACTTTGTATTTTGGGAAATGTCTTTGTGTTTTCCTTCTTCCAATACATTCTGCTCTTTAAATCTATTTGAACTATAAAAATAAAAACCTGCTGTGTTTATACCATCTGACTTTCTCCATCCATTCTTCCCAGTTGGGACAAAACTAAATGTGAATATTTGTTTCCGACTTCCTGGCCCCAGAAGCTGGAGTGCAAATATGCAGGAGGTGGGTTGGCGGGGCAGAGGGTTAAATCCTGGGGATTAACAATTCTCACCTTTCAAATGACTGCAGCTCTTGAGTGACTTTCTTGGGAGCTATAGGTTACAGAAAAAAAGTTCTACAGAGAATGGGTTTTAGATGCTACCATTTTGTTGATTATTTCAAAATACAGCCATTGAGAGATCATTGCATAGAAACTATTAAGAGAAATGAGTAGATGGTTCAATGGATAGCTAGATAGATAACTAGGTAGACTGATAGAAAGGAGAAATTTTGGACACATAAAATAGCATGTATTTCTGAGACTAAACATTTTGCTATTTAGATGTGCTGATTTCCTAAAGAGGCCATTTTTTATATTCTAGTAACCCGGAAGATTCAGAAAGATTCCTTGCTGCTTATGAGGCAGCGTCCAGAATATACAGCACAGTTTCTGGAACATAGCAGAAGCACAATAAATGTTTATCAAGGGAACTAATGTTCTATTTGGCCTGTTCAAGCTAGAGCCAGCTCCTCTGTGCTCTGTCCTTGTCAACAGACTTTCCCAGCCATAGAGGCAAACCAGAGCAGACTGGTGGATTTCACCCAAAGTTGTTAATCTGTTAACAATTGTCTGTAAAAGTATGCATATGGAAACAAATGGGGAAACTAAAAACCAGATTTGCAGTTGCAGTGTAAAAATGTAATTGCCATGCATTAGCAAAAAGAAACGCCCCTCACAGATTGCAAATGTTATTTTAATACATAAGGAAATTGTACTGGATTTGATGAATTTGCTTTGACCATCAGCAAAATGACATTTCAGATTTCAAGCACAAAACTTTTTATTTGTTATTATTATTTTTTTTCATTCAATCATTTGAAAAAAATGGGCTCCTGACAAATTGATCAGGCAGTTGTGCCACAGGGTTTGTGACCTTGGGTAATTCACTTAGCTCTCTGAGTCTTGATTTCCTCATTGGTAAAATGGGTGTAAAAATCTATATTTGTCAGATGATTGGATGAGATGATGCATACAAAATATCTAGCAGAGTGCCTGAAACACAGAATAGGTACTCAACAAACAGCAGAATCTGCTGGCACAGCTGCTGCTACTGCTGGGTATCGAGTGGGCTTAAGCCAGCTGCATTAGTCAGCATTCCCCAGAGAAATGGAACCAATAGGGTGTATGTGTATGTGCATATGCACATATGTGTGCATGCATGTGTGTGTGTGTGTGTGTGGAGAGGGAGAAAGAGAGGGAGATTTATTTTAAGAAATTGGCTCATACAATTATGGAGGCGGGTAAGTGCAAAATCTGTAGGGTTGGTCATCAGGCTGGAGACCCAAGGACAGGCCAATGTTGCAGTTCAAGTCTGAAGGTCATCTGTATAATTCACTCTTCCTTGGGGACGATCAGTCTTTTTATTCTATTCAGGCCTTCAACTGATTGATGAGGCCCATCAACACTTTAAAGGCAATCAGCTGTACTCAAAATCTACATATTTAAATGCTGATCTCATTAAAAAAAAAAAAAACTCTCATGGAAACATCTCCAACAATATTTTACAACATATCTAGGCACAATGGCCCAGTCAAGTTGACACATAAAATTAACTGCCCAACCTCTGTTTTCTTTATTACCCACTCCTGAAAGAGATGAAAATAGCCTCCTGACAAGTCTCTCTGCTTCTACTTGTTTCCTCTCAATGCATTTATAAGCAGTAGCCAGAATAATCATAAAACCCCAGTTCTTTCTCTCATGCTTAAATCTTTTGATGACCTCTCATTGCACTTGGAATAAATGCCCTTTTATGTTTGTTTGTTTGTTTGTTTTTGTTTTAATCAGAGCTTATAAGGCATTGCAGGACCTGGCCTGCCATGACTCCACTTTACCAGGACCATCTGCTGCTCTTCTGCCTTGTGTTACTCAAGGTATTAACTGCTGTGGCAAATTAACTCTGAAACTCCGTGGCTTAATACAAGAGAGGTTTACTTCTTACTCACACTGGTAGGTAGCTTCTGACATGGCTCCCAAAGATCCTTGTCTTCTGGTATTCATGTCCTTTTGTCATCTCTTCACTTTTGATGTGGACTGGATCGAATACGTAAAAGTGATGGTATGTCACTGTGACTCCATCCTGCTAGCCTCTGTCTGGTTCTTCATGTGTGCTGTTTCTGGTGAAGCAAGCTGGAAAGGCCAATATGGCAAGAAACTAAGGGCAGCCCCTGGCCAACCAGCAGCAAGGAATTGAGGCTGTAAGTCCAATAGCCCTTGAGGAACTGAATCCTGCTGACAACCACATGAGTGGTCTTCAAAGCAGATCCTTCCCCAGTCAAAAATTTAGATGAAATGAGGCCAGGGGTCCCAGACCAGCCTGGGTAACGTAGTGAGGCACCATATGTACAAAAAACAAAAGTTTTCTGGAAGTGGTGTTACATGCCTGTACTCCTAGCTACTTGGAAGGCTGAAGTGGGAGGATTGCTTGGGCCCAGAAAGTCAAGGCTGCAGTGAGCCATGATTGTGCCACTGCTGTCCAGGCTGGTCCACAGAGTGGCCAAAAGAAAAAAAAAAGAAAAGAAAAAGAAAAAGAAAAAAAGGAAAATAAAATCTTCAAGTTTCTGGAGAAGTGATCCTATGTAATATTTCCTCTTGAAGGGTACACCTTGTGGAGAGATCTGTGCCATATCCTCCTGTTAAATAAGACACCTTGGAGGATGCTTGGCAGAATCCTGGTTTGAGAACATCTTTTTGGAAGCCAGAATTGTGATTTAAAGTTAAAGGAAAGAAACAGGGCTTCTCCAACTTCAGTTCCAGGAAAGCATTTGTCTTCATCACCCTCATCCAGACTAACAGTTTGTGCTTAGGAAAGACAGATGTGTCCTGCAGGTCTTTCTACCCTCACATGACGAAGCCAGCAGTGCATCATACCTGGCTTGTGAACAAACAGAGAATAGCAGCTTCCACTTCACAAATACATCCATTCACTCTGAGGATGTTTTTCCTCTGGCTGAGGGAGCAAAATGCCCATTACAGTGTATTCTCCCTATCCCCAGGCTTTAATATATCTTGGAGCAGCTCTCCTCAGCATTCCACATTATAAAATCAATCTCTATTTAAGTAAGAGGGGGATATTTATTTCTTAATTTTTTAATAATGCATTTTGTGATTTGTTATAGCTTCAGTGTTGTATTATTTATTTATTGTGCCTATAGGGTGCACTGCCACTTGGTAACAGAGGAGCTATGGAAACTTGAGACCTAAGCAGAAATTAGTTCAATAATATTGCTACATTCTAGGACTTTCTCCAAAATTAACAACAGAACAAAAGTGCAAGGCAATGATAACCCATCTGACAGCATTTGGAGAGTGTTTGTGAAAGCAATGGTGATGGAGGTTTTAAAAGAATGTCAGGTAAGGGGAAGTGACAAATGGATGAGCTATTTTAAAATTCAGAACCATTTCATAAGCCTTATAAAACTGGATTTGCTATGTTCTTGGGGTGAAGAATGTTTATGTTTTACTAAGAAAAAAATGTTCAAGAACCTAATAGAACTTAAATATGTTTTCTCTCTCTTCTTGCAGATCACATAAGCAAGAATGTTGATGAATATAGCTTGGGACCAAGATGCCTTCATTTTGATTCCAAGGCCTGCTGACAAAGTGCTGAAAGGAAAGAGGATCTTCAACTTTTTTTAAAAAAGGAATTATTTGGTGTGTTCGTTCTTAACAATTGTTAAACAACATAAAATGTGGTTCTTATACTTAATTTTTGTCTCCCAAAGTTAAAGTAATAGGAAGTAACCACACAGCTGAAAATTTGCTGATATACATACAAATGATATCATAAAAAGTGGGGATGTTTAGATAAAAATCAGGGTTAGATTGACATGTTTAACCCCAAAGCTTTCTACACCTGGAAGACATTACTCAAGCCTTGTTACCAGTGCTATGATACTAATTAGTGCAAATACCCTCCAATAATTTTGAATTCTTTAACTCTCTCATTAATCCTGATGTGCATTTCAGGAAAATGAATTCATGCTGATTTGACATCAAACAATAAATAAAGGCAGTGAAGGACACTTGCCCTTGGTGGAAAGATGGCATCTTAGCCAGGCAGCCAGCTGGTCTGTCAACAGCATTTATTGAGTGTCTAACGAGAGAGAGTGCCACGAGACAAAGAGGAGATACAGGCCCTGGCCTTGGGGAGCAGCCAGGGCAATGACAGAAGCAGAGAAAAGAGTGGAGATGTGTTTGCCAAATACTGGAGAAGCAGCACATCAGCGAGGGCAACCTGGAGGAGGGAGCGCCTCCCGTTTGCTGAGTGCCTTGCACACGGCAGCCTATGCTAATAGCCTTTTTATTGGTGAGCACATCAGATACTCAAGTAACACTGTGAGGGAAGTGGTGTCAACTTCTGCATGCCTCAGTTTCTCAGCTGTAAAGTGAACTCTACTGAGCGGCTGGGGAGAGGTAAAGCCAGTGTCTGTGCGGCTCCTTCCACCTGGCTGGAGGTCACAGGGCACTGAACACAGGAAGGGGAGGGGAAATGAGAAGAGGGATGCTTCAGCTACAGCTGTCCAAGACTCCCCCACCTTTCAGGCCCATTAAGAACACGTAAGGTTTCAAATGAGGGGAAAAACTATGAAATTCTCATTTTAGGATTTGGCTAAGGAGATTACAAAAGAATCACAATATACACATTTGGCTTTAGCACATGTTCAGTTCTGTCATATATGTGTGTTTTATGGTGGTGGAAGGAAATGTGTAGCTGGATGACTGTGTGATCTAGTAACTTTTCAATAGCATGGCAGGGTGGAGCCTGCTGATTCTCCATCCTGTTTGTCTCTAGGTGCACAGCAGTGCAACGTAGGGGTGCCTCCCTAATGGGCTGCAAATTTTTCATTTATTTCTGATGTGTTCTGGGGATGAAACCAATGAGCAGAAGGTGGAGCAAACCTACTCCCCATTTCCCCGATGTAGAGAAGGTTCTTCCTTTATATTCTCATCAACCCCATTCTTGGGTCCTATATTAGTCCATTCTTGCACTGCTATAAAGAAATATCTGAAATGGGGTAATTTATAAAGAAAAGAGGTTTAATTAGCTCATGGTTCTGCAGGCTATACAGGAAGCATAGTGGCTTCCGCTTCTGGGGAAGCCTCAGGAAATCATGGCAGAGGTGAAGGAGAAACAGACACGTCTTACCTGGCCAAAGCAGGAACAAGAGGAGGGAGAGGGGATAAATACTTTTAAGGGACCAGATCTTGTGATAACTCACTCTTGCCACGACAATACCAAGGGGGATGGTGTTAAACCATAAGAAACTGCCCTCATGATCCAATCACTTCCCACCAGACGCCACCTCCAACATTGGGAATTACAATTTGACATGAGATTTGGGCAGAGACACAGATGTAAGCCGTATCATGTCCCTTGGCAATAACAGCACAGAGGGATATTAACTGGCCTTTGTGAATACACAAGAGCCATAAAGACTTTAGTTGTAGCCATATGAAACTATAGACACTAGTTGTAATAATAGAAATGTTTCATCAATAAGCTGGTTGTTTAATTTTGAAAAAAGCACAAAAAGTTTGATTTTCTTCTTTCTCTCTTTTTGGTTAAAGTGACTGATTTGGAGGAAGTAAGAGTTGGGGCAGAATGACTGTGCTCTGTCAGACACACTCAGCCTCAGGAAGCCAAGCCATAGCTCACATGTATGGGAAGCAGAGGCCCTCAGAAGATGGGTATAACATAGCCATGTTTGCCTGCAGAACTTGAATATGAGATGTTCATATTCTTTATTTCCAAATACGGTATTCTCAAATAATTTTCTTCTGAATTAGAGGAAATAAGCTTAAATTTCAGCATAATTCATTCACTTAGCAAACACACATGGATCACCTATGGTCAAACAGAATACCAGGTACTGGGGATTTAGAAAAGCCTGTCTGGCCCTGTCCTCAAGGAGCTCGATCTATGGGGAAGAACATATATAAAGTGTGTAGAACCCACTGTGATACCTGTGGATAGTAGATATGTGTACAAGGTAACTTAGTTGTCCAGAAGAGGTCACAGTTCTTGGCAAACATGTTTACATTACTCTAGGACGTGGCTGTGGACAGATGTTATAAGACAAAGTGAATGACTTTTTGGCTTGGAGGGCTGTATAAAGTTCCATTCTAGTTTACAAGTCTAAGTTCTTACCTTCTAGTAAGTAGAGACTTGGGTTTTCTGTATTTGCTGCAGGCTAATGTATGGAAATGGAATCCAAGAGTCTTGGAGGTGCAGGGTTTGAAATTCCTTAAAAGCTCAATATGTCCATCTTCTCCATTCCCACTGCGGGTTATCCACCTGTAAGTGGAGAAACATTTCTGATCTCACAAGGGACACATAAACGGAGGACTGGCCTGACTGAATCTCTCATGCTGGAAGTTGCCATGACTCCAGTAGGAAGGGAAGGAAAGCTATCTATCAGAATTGTGAGGGGCCAAATAGGAGGCAAATGGATGAGCATATTGTACCATACTCTCCTAAACTTTAGGGAGTGAAGTGAATGTCGATCAGCCAAATCATAATTTTAATGGACTGGGAAATTTGGCTCATTAAAATAGTCCTATAAATAAAACCAAAACATACAATTTTAAAGTAAAAAAAAAAAAAATGGAACCTGAGTCAAATCAAACCAGATTAAGAAAAAACAAAACAAAACAAACAAAAAAACAGAGTGTCACTAGAAGCAATGGTAAGCAAAATGAAAGAAGAAAAGAAGTAGCAGAGGATCTTAAGTTTGTTTTTGTTTTTCTCCTTTTCATAATGGAAAAATCTCAATTATAATAAGAAATAGAGGGACTGATGTAATAAATCCTCATGTGTATTCATCACCCAGCTTCAATAATTTTATTAGCTCATGACCAAGCTCGTTTCATTTATAACACCCCATTTCCCCACCCTGCTGTACCCCCACTGGCCCGGGATTGAGATGGTAATTTTGAATGTGAAATAAGCCATATCCAGGAAGGAGAGCAGTGGGCAAGGGGTAATCTGTGCCAATTGTGAGGATGTTCCAGTTGGCACCAAGTAAAGAGGTGGCATCTGTATCTGTATCTCATGCTTGTTTGTCCCTTTTTTGCTTCCAAACTTTTTGTTTCTTTCTAGTGCTTAGAGTTATAGATTCTAGGAAGTTAACTACAAGTGTTTTAGGTGTTTTCTGCTTTAATAAATAACCATATCTGGAAAGAAGAAGGGAGGGAGGGAGAGAGAATGGTAAGATGGAACGAGGGTTGTAGGACTGAGGAGCAAGGCACAGAGGTTAAGCTTGCAAGTGGCCAATCCAACCCTTGGAAGATGGGCAGAGTCCCAGCCCCCTTCCCTCTACCTTCATTCCCTCCATGCTCCAGGCAGACAGGCTGAACCACTGTCAGTTCCCCGATAACCCACATTCTCTTGACTCCAAGTTTCTTCAAATGCTGTCACTCAACTTCAAATGCCACCTCTTCCTTTTATCTTGCCAATGACTCCTCCAGTCTCAGCTTGTACACCACTTCCACTGTGAGGTCACTTAGCCCCAAAGTGGCTGGGTGGAGCACCCTTTCTAGATCCTCTCCAGCTTCCTGTAGTCATTTGCAATGGAGCACTTTCCACATTGTTGTGTAACTCCCTGTGTAATCACTTGTCCTGCCTAAAAACGGGGATTCAATAAGACTAGAGCTGTGATCATTTTGTAGTTGTACCCCGCGTGTATGTCCAGTGCCCAGCATATAAAAGATGCTAATATAATTTTAATGAATGCATAATAAATAAACTGAAAATAGAATTTTTAGCATACGTAGCAATGCATACCTAAGAACAGGGAGTGAGTGATCCAGGGCCTTCTTTGTGGAAATCAGATAAAAAGTGATGTTTTTGAGAAAAATGCCACCCCCAAATTAGGGCACACTGTGTATGGACTGAATTTCGGTCCTCTCTGGCTTCTTTAGTTAGGTGTCCTTGTGCAACGAACAACCTGCCCAACTACATCCAGCAAACATGGAAGGATCTTTACACCAGTGGTTTTCAACTCTGATCACATGTCAGAAAAACCTGGGTAACTTTTTGAAAATGTCCCTGTCCAAGCCCCAATCTCAGAGATTTGGATTTAATTGATCCTGGGGCATTGGTTTTAAAGTCCCTCCTGGTATTGCAGCCTGAACTGAGAACTACAGCTGTAGATCTACTGTCATGATCATCTCACTCTAAGCTGTATTACAGATGGGTGTTTGCCTCTCATAGGCATGCTGATGGGGTTCACGGTCCAGCTGAAATGCTAATGGCAACACCAATCATTGGCACTTCTAGATTTACTGCCAGGAGTCTTTGCCTTTATCACCCAACCCCAGACATCTAGACATGCTCCAAAGACCTGTCCCTCACTGAAGAGAGAGCTAAGAGGCAGCTGTACCACTACCCTGACCTGCAACTTGGGATTATGAAGGCAAGAGTTCTGAAGTTAAGTCTTTGCCCAGCCCATACCTGGTATGTGACCTTGGGGAAGTTATTTAACAATTCCCTGCTTCAGTTATCTTGTCTATAAAATTAACTAATGGTGTGGGTGTACTTGCCAGAAATGGCATAAGATTTAACGAGCAAATACTTGTAAGCTACTCCATAAATATAAATTGTTGCACAATTGCTAAATGACTTCATTGTTTAAAATTCCATAGAAACCTATGCTATTCCTCCAAATTTTTACAATCATTATTTGATTTATGCATACAAGACAGTATTTGCCTAAAAATCCTTTCTTACATGGGCATTCTCTTTGATTTATTCTTTCACTCTGCCAGCACACAACCTGACATATGTATAAAGGATTTGCAAGAAAAATCACTTAATGCATAGCATTTCCTTTGTTGTGACTGTCTTATCATGAACTGTTACAGTTGTCACTTATTCTAAGAATTGTTTGTCTAGTTTTTGTTCAGGCTTATAAATACTCACCTTGGACGTGGTTTATAGACAGTGTAGGGAAAACAAATACATATGCTGGAATAGTCAACTTAGATTTATTCTTACTTAAGGAAAAAAAAGGGTTTAAAGGTTTAATGTGTGCTTGATAAGTTATAAGTCAGCCAGAAAGATGCAAGCAGTTTATATTTACTCTACTGAGTAGACTTGATATTTACAGTTTCAACCTTTCTCAGTACTTCTTCAGCAGGTTATGTCTTTCCCAGAAGAACTGATCTCAAAGCACAATTTCCAAGAATGCTATTACCAGAAGAGTAGGGAATTTTCGCCACTACATATTGTGGAGGAGTGGAACATGAACATGAGGGACTCAAGAATTTGAGTGTTTGTTAAAGTACCTTGAGTGGGCTTGACTGAGGCTGCTCATAGTGTCAGCCCTTTACAAATCTGTGAAGAAAGTTTGCAGTTGGTACCCACCCACACCGATCTTTTGGCAGCAACCTCCACTCCTAGAACATTACCTTTCTTATTCCAGAAGAAAGCAATTAATATTTCTGGACAGGAGTCAACACTCTAAAGGGGCCTGGACCTTGGGTCTGCTCTTTGGAGAATTCCTTGGGAACCTGGTGTTAAAACAAGGGGTCACATTTCATCACCTTTCACCAGAGATTTAGTGTCGTGTGGTATGGAGACACACTGCTCAACTTTTGGTTCACACTCTGAGGCTTTGGACAAGTCACTTCATTTTTCTAATCTTCTCTTTCCTACTCTGTAACATGAAGATAAAAATACCCAATAGGGTTGTTGTGGGGGACAAATGACGTCACCTACATGAGATGTCTAACATCATGTCAAGCACACAGAAGAGATTCTTCAAAGGTTTGCTAAATTTGAATTATAAAATATCCAGGATCTTAATCCACAGAGAAGAGATACATTAAAAATGATAGACAGGATAATAAGTGGAAAAACAATAGGCTTTAGTTTCAGAAGAGCTGAGTACCTGTCTCTGCCATCTAGCTGAGTACTTAGCTGTGTAATCTTGGGTAAGTTAAGTAACTTACTACTTAACCTCCCTCATCCATCATTTCCTGAGCTGGAAAATGATAAAAACATTGTTCATCACATAGGGTTACTAGACAGATTAAATAAGATAACACAAGTGAATTCCTGAAAAAAAAAGGGAAGGATTTGAAAGGGTCAATGATAATGGTTTGTGTTGCATCTATTTTCGGAAACAACTCTTCCATACCCTTTCAATCAGTGATAGATTAGATATTTTTTTCTAATAAAAAGTAATGTTATTTTTACAAGCCAAAAGGAAGTCTATTAGCTATAACTGAAGTCTGTCACTAGCTACTATTCTTCACTAGTAAAATATATAGATCAAATTCTTTATACAAGGTTGGTGTTTCTCTTAGCCACAAGATGACACGGCAGCACTGATTAAGGCCTCCTTTCCTCTCATAGCGTGTTACTAGGTTGTTTCCTTCATGATTACTAATTTCATATGACTTCACGGGCTGATTACATATTTATGCATTATTTATTATGCAAATCTAGCATTATACATTATTTAAAACTATATTAATAGTATGTATTATTTATTATGGAACTGTATTAATACATATTATTTCAAGTATCTTTGGCTAGGGCTTTTCTTCATGTGGATTTTGGTCATTAGAAGTTGGTATTCCACTCAAGAATCAGTACAGCTCTCCTGGGGACATCACCATCAAGTTCCCTATCATTGCAACTTCTGCATAGCCATTGTCTTTTAAATGACTCTAACATTAAGAGGCAAAGCCTACAGGGTTCTGACTGCCTAGGATTATGGCTACACAATGCCACTCCTTTAAAAAATTGTGAAGTAATTTTTATGCCATTGAGATTCCACCTCCTCTGATGGCAGCCTTCATTCTCAGAACATCGTCTTTCTGATTGTGGGACAAAGCAGTTGGATAAATTTGAGAAACTGAGCCATGATAAAATACATCAAGTAGGATGTATTTGGCTGCAAGCCATAGAAAACCTAAAAAATAGTGGCTTATGTATTGAGAATGTGTATTATCTCACCTAATACAAAATTTAAGGGTAGGTAAGTCCAGGGATAGTTCTATAGTTTAATGTAGGGCTTAGCCTCTCTACGATTGTCCTCTCTTTACTTTCTGTGCTTGACGATATTACTCTAGATTGTTGCCATATGGATGCAAGTTGGTTGACACACCCAAGCATCAAATCCTCTCACAAAAATCTTCAAATGAAAGAATGAAAGGGGGCAAGAGAAAGCTTTGTTTTATCTTCAGCTCTAAGTTTTATCTGGAAGAAAATCTTTTCCAGAAATCCCCCAGCAGACTGGGTCACATACCTACACCTTGACTAAATCACCAACAAGGAGTAATAAAACTGCCTCCTTTTTTTCCAGTGGCATGGAACAAACTATTGCATTCCCTGAGGATTGGAATCATCAAATTCAAGCAAAATTGGCTCTGTTAGCAAGGAAGGAGGGATAATAGTTATTAGGTGGGTAACCATAAATATCTGTCATGAGGTGCTAGGAATTTAGTTGGTCATTCTTTATGATAAAATTTACATTTAAAAGATAGAGATTTTTAAAAGAACCTAGACTATCTTAAATTTGCTACCAATATGGAATAACAGGGACATGATTTACTTTGTCATCTGAAAACGCAGAAAAAAATGTGACCCAATGATTTTCATGACATTTGACACCAGGGAATGAAGGACAGTGATTACCAAGAGACAACAAACAAATAAGGTGAGATCTAGAAGAATGTTAGAGAAAAGACTGACCATGTTGAATAGACCCATGGCAAAATATCAAGAAGACACAAATAGAAAATCTAAAATGTCTGAGATGAAAAATATGCTGGATGAGATTAATGGCACATTGGAGTCTCTGGATGAGTGAGGGAGATATGGAAAAAACATTTGAGTAAATAATGGCCAAAAGTTTTCCAAATTTAATGAATGCTACAAATTCACAGATATAAGAAGCTCAGAAAACTCCAAGAAAGAAAAGAAAGAAAGAAAAAGAAAACAACTCCAAGGCACATCATAATAAAATTTCTTAAAACTAGTGACAAAGATAAAAATTTTAAAGCAGATAGATAAAAAAGGTAACTCCAGAGGAACAAATATAGGCATGACAGCAGATTTCTCCCTAGAAACAACGTGAGCAAGAAGACAATGGAGCAGCATTTAAAATGCATTGAAAGGAAATGTTTTTAAAAACCTAACTTTAAACCTGAAATTCATAACCCAGCAAAAATAGATTTCAAAAATTAAGACAAAAGAAAGGATTTTTCATATATACAAAAGTTTAAATAATCTATCCCCTGCAGATCTGCATTATAAGAAATGTAAAGAAAGTTCTTAAGGCAGAAGTAAAATGATATTAGAAGATAATTTGGAATTAAAAGACTTGAGAATGGTAATTGGGTAAATATAGACATTTTCTTATCTAAATTTCTTAGAAGCATAATTGCTTGCTTAAACAAAAAAAATAACAGTGTAGTGTGCACTTTATGGTATCTATAGAAATTAAATGTATAACAACAATAGTACAGTGGACAGAAAGGGAGAAAGGAAGCATACTGCTGAAAGACTTTTATACTATACATGGAGTGATATACTATCACTTGAAGGTAGACTGTGATAATTTTAAGATATATAATATAATTCTCTGATACCATGCCATGAAGAAATTAACCAGCTACTTGGTCACAGTTGATTAAATTGAACTCCCTCCTAACTTGGAAGGGGCAACTGTTTATCTTGATTGAAACTGGCACACATTCTGATTATCAGTTTACCTTATAGAGTGTTTGATTCACCAACACAGGATTGTACATTACATCACATTTGACCATGGGACCCACTTTCCTACAAAGGAGATACAATGGTATGAACACGACCATAGGATACATTTTTTAAAAATGATACATGATTGTTGTACATATTTTGGGGATACATGTAATAACTTAATACATTCATATAATTTGCAGGGTAAAATCAGTGAAATTGGGATATTCATTATCTTAAATATTTGTCTCTTCTTTATGTGAGAAATATTCAAGTTATTCTCTTTTAGTTATTTTGAAATGTACAATATATAATTGTGAACTACAGTCAACCTACAAATGTATCAAACACTAGGTCTTATTTCTTCTATCAAACTGTGTACTTGTACCTGTTAATAAGCCTATCTTAATCCCTCTTTTCCTACTACCCTTTCCAGCCACTGGTAACCACCAATCTACTCTCTATCATGAGATCCACTTTTTTAGTTTCCACATATAAGTGAGAATACATAATATTTGTCTTCCTGTACTTGTTTTATTTTGCTTAACATAAAGACCTCTAGTTTCATCCATGTTGCTGCAAATGACAGAGTTTTATCCTTTCTTTAAAAAATTTAAATGTACAACATTCCATTGTGCATATAATCACATTTTCTTTATCCATTCATCCATTAATGGGCACTTAGGTTGATTACATATTTTGGCTATTGTGAATGGTGCTGCAATAAACATAGGAGTGCAGACATCTCTTTGATATATTGATTTCTTTTCTTTTGGCTATATACATAGCAATGGAATTGCTGGATTATATGGTAGTTCATTTTTAGTTTTTAGGGGAATGTCCATTCTGTTTTCCATAGTGGTTATACTAATTTAAGTTCCCACCAAAAGTGCAGGAGGGTTCCCCTTTCTCTATTTTCTACTTTTTAAAATAAAAGCCATTTTAACTGGAGTGAGATGCTCTCTTATTGTGGTTTTAATTTGCATTTCTCTGATAATTAGCGATATTGGACTTTTTTTTTTTTTTTCATGTACCTCTTGGCCATTTGTATGTCTTCTTTTAAGAAATGCCTATGCAGACCTTTTGTCAATTTTTAATTGATTTATTTCCTTTTTGTTTCTGTTGAGCTGCTTGAGATCCTTATACAGTCTGGTTATTAATCCCTTGTCAGGTGGATCATTTGCAAGTATTTTCTCCCACTCTGTGAGCAGTCTTTTCATTCTGATTATTTCCTTTGCCATTCAGAAGATTCTTAGCTTGATGTTATCCAATTTTTCTATTTTTGCCTTGGTCCTGTGCTTTTGAGGTCTTACACAAAAATTGTCTATGCCCAGACCAATGTCTTAGAGCATCTACTCAGTATTTTCTTCTAGTAGTTTCATAGTTTCAGGTATTACATTTAAGTTTTTAATCCATTTCTATTTGATTTTTGTATGTGGTGAGAGAGAGGGGCCTAGTTTCACTTTTTCTGGTCATACAGCTTTCCCAGCACCATTTATTGAGGGGACTGTCCTATCCTCATTGTACGTTCTTGGTACTTTTGTCAAAAATGAGTTGGCTGTAAATGCATGAATTTATACTTGGGTACTCAATTCTTTTCCATTAGTCTATGTGTCTGTTGTTATGCCAGTACTGTGCTGATTTGGTTACTATGGTTTTGTATTATATTTTTGAAGTCAGGTAGTGTGATACCTCCAGTTTTGTTCTTTTTGCTCAGTATTTCCTTGGCTATTTGGAGCCTTTTGTTGTTTCACGTAAATTTTAGGATTATTTTTTCTATTTCTGTGAAGAATGTCATTGGTATTTTGATAGGGATTGTATTAAATATATAAATGGCTTTGGGTAGTATTGTCACTTTAACAATACTCATTCTTCTATGAGCAAGTAGTGTCTTTCCATATTTTGTGTCCTCTTTTGTTTGTTTCATGAGTGTTTTACAGTTTTCCTTGTATATCTTCCACTTCTTTGGTTAAATTCATTCCTAGGTATTTTCTATTCTTTGTAGCTATTGTAAATGGATTGCTTTTTTAATTTCTTTCTAGGATTATTCACTGTTCACATATATAAATGCTACAGATTTTTGTATGTTGTTTTGCATACTGTAAATTTACTGAATTTGTTTATCAGTTCTATGAGTTTTTTGGTGGAGTCTTTAGGATTTTCTAAGGCTAAAATCAGGTCATCTGCAAACAAGGTTAATTTGACATCCTTTCCTCTTCCAATGCTCTTTATTTCTTTCTCTTGCTTAATTGCTCTAGTCAGGAATTCCATTATAACATCAATATACATCAAATAAAGTAGTGAAAGTGGGCATTCTTGTCTTGTTCCACATTTTAGAGGAAAGGCTTTAAATATCTCCTTGTTCAGTACCATGTTAGCTGTGTGTTTGTCATATATGGCCTTTATTATTTTGAGGTATGTTCCTTCTGTATGCAATTTGTTGAGGATTTGTATCATAAAGGGATGTTGAATTTTATTAAATGCAACTTCAGCATCTATTGAAATGATTATATGGTTTTTGTTCTTGGTTCTGTTCATGTGAGGTATCATGTTTATTGATTTGAATATGTTGAACCCTTCCTCACACCCTGGAATAAATCCCAGTTGATCATGGCGAATGACCTTTTTAACACATTGTTGAATTCAGTTTGCTAGTATTTTGTTGATAATTTTTGCATTTATGTTTATCAGCGATATTAGCCTGTAGTTTTCTTTTGTTGTTGTGTCCTTACCAGGTTCTGGCATGAGGGTAATGCTGGACTTGTAAAATGAGTTTAGAAATATTTCCTCCTCTTTGATTGTTTTGAAGAGTTTGAGTAAGATTGACATTAGTTCTTTTTATTTTATTTTATTTTACTTTATTTTATTTTATTTATTTATTTTTTTGAGATGGAGTCTTGCTCTGTTGCCTAGGCTGGAGTGTAGTGGCACAATCTCAGCTCACTGCAAGCTCCACCTCCTGGGTTCATGCCATTCTCTTGCCTCAGCCTCCTGAGTAGCTGGGACTACAGGTGCTCACCACCATGCCCGGCTAATTTTTGTATTTTTAGTAGAGACAGGATCTCACCTTGTTAGCCAGGATGGTCTTGATCTCCTGACCTCATGATCCGCCCACCTCAGCCTCCCAAAGTGCTGGGATTACAGGCAGGAGCCATTGCACCCAGCAACAGTAGTTCTTTAAGTGTATGGTAGAATTCAGCAATGAAGTCTTTCTTTGATGGAAGACTTTTTATTACAGTATCAGTCTCAGTGTTCATTATTAGTTTGTTGAGGTTTTACTATTTCTTCAAGGTTCAGTAGGTTATTCACGGCCAGGAATTTATCCAGTTCTTCCAGGTTTTCCCACTTGTTGGCATATAGTTGTTCATAATAGTCTTTAGTGATTCTTTGCATTTCTGTGGTCTCAACTGTTTTGTCTATTTTGTTGGTTTCTGATTATATTTATTTGGGTTTTCTCTTTTTTGTCTTAATCTAGCTAAAATTTTCTTGATTTTGTTTATCTTTTCAAAAAACCAAATTTTTTCTTCATTGATTTTTAGTACCAATTTCATTGATTTCTGCTCTAGTCTTTATTGTTTCATTTCTTCTACTAATTTTGGGTTTGGTTTGTTCTTGCTTTTCAAGTTCCTTGAGGTGCATCATTAGATTGTTTATTTGAGGTTTTTCTATTTTTTTGATATAGGCATTTATTGCTATAATCTTCCCTCTTAGTATTACTTTTGCTGTATCCCATAGATTTTGGTATGTTTTATTTCCATTTTCATTTGTTTAAAGAACTTTTGAAAAAATTTCTTTCTTAATTTCTTCATTGACCCATTGGTTAGAAACATGTTGTCTAATTTCCATGTGTTGTATATTTTCCAAGGTTCTTCTTGCTATTGATTTCTACTTTTATTTCATTAAAATCAGAAAAGATACTTTATATAATTTTTACTCTTTTGAATTTATTGAGACTTATTTTGTGACCTAAGATATCATCTGTTCTAGACTGTTCCATGTACTAATGAAAAGAATGTGCATCCTGCAGCCATTGGGTGAAGTGTTTTATAAATATCAATCAGGTCTGTTTGATCTAATGTATAGTTTAATTCTGATATTCCTTTGTTGATTTTCTGTGTGTTCTGTTCATTACTGAGAGTGGGGTATTGAAGCCCTCTGCTATTATTGTATTGCAGTCTATCTCTCCATTTAGATCTATTAATGTTAGCTTTACATTGTTGGGAGCTCCAGGGTTGGGTGCATAGCTATTTATAATTGTTATGTCCTTTTGCTGAACAACCCCTTTATTATTATATAGTGAGCTTCTTTGTATTTTTTTACAGTCTTTTATTTGTAGTCTATTTTATCTAATATAATAATTATAACTACACCTGCTAATTTTTGGTTTCCAGTTACATCTTTTTCTAACCCTTAACTTTCGGTTTATGTGTTTTTATAGGTAAAGTGGATTTCTGGTAGGCAGCATATAGTTGGGTTTTGATTTTTTGTTCATTTAGCTACTCTGTCCCTTTTAATTGGAGAATTGAGTTCATTTACATTCAGTGTTATTATTGATAAGTAAGGACTTGCTACCACCATTTCGTTGCAGGTTTTCTGATTACTGTGTAACTTCTCTCTCTTTTCCTTTCTTACTGTCTTCTTTGTGGTTAATTGATTTTCTCTGGTAGTATGTTTTAATTCATTTATTTTTGTTTTTAGTGAATCTATTACAGGTTTTAGTATTGTAGTTAATATAAAGCTTACAAAAACATTTTTTTATTATACTTTATTATACTTTAAGTTCTAGGGTACATGTACACAATGTGCTGGTTTGTTACATATGTATACATGTGCCATGTTGGTGTGCTGCACCATTAACTCGTCATTTACATTAGGTATTTCTCCTAATGCTATCTCTCCCCCCTCCCCCCACCCCATGACAGGCCCCAGTGTATGAAGTTCCCCACCCTATGTCCAAGTGTTCTCACTGTTCGATTTCCACCTATGAGTGAGAATATGCAGTGTTTAGTTTTCTGTCCTTGCGATAGTTTGCTCAGAATGATGGTTTCCAGCTTCAGAACTCATTCTTTTTTATGGCTGCATAGTATTCCGTGGTGTATATGTGCCACATTTTTTAATCCAGTCTATCATTGATGAACATATGACTTGGTTCCAAGTCTTTGCTATTGTGAATAGTGCCACAATAAACATATGTGTTCATGTGTCTTTATAGTAGCATGATTTATAATCCTTTGGGTATATACCCAGTAATGGGATGGCTGGGTCAAATGGTATTTCTAGTTCTAGATCCTT
>NW_012116677.1:1451309-1451890 GCF_000951035.1 Colobus angolensis palliatus | reverse complement strand
ACTTTGCTGAAGTTGCTTATCAGCTTAAGGAGATTTTGGGCTGTGATGATGGGGTTTTCTAAATATATAATCATGTCATCTGCAAACAGGGACAATTTGACTTCCTCTTTTCCTAATTGAATGCACTTTGTTTCTTTCACCTGCTTGGTTGCCCTGGCCAGAACTTCCAACACTATGTTGAATAGGAGTGGACCCCACTCTCTTCTGGATTGTGGACATCCAATTCCTTTGCTATCTTCTTGGACTTTTTTCACTTCCCTGTGGCCCCAGGAAATTTCACCTTATCATATTTGAGCTCTTGGATATTGCAGGTGATAATCTCAGTGTTGTATATTTGTTTTCAGTTTTCTGTTGTGAGAAGTGGAGCCAGCTTACTTCTGTGCCATCAGTTTGGAACCCTAGGATTCGCTAATTTTATCATATTCCTCACCTTCCAGATATGATGAACTTCTGTAACAACGTTTTGACAGGGAAGAAATTTTGATTAATTTATAGCACTAAATGCTCACAAGAGAAAGCTGGAAAGATCTAAAATTGACACTCTAACATCACAATTAAAAGAACTGGAGAAGCAAGAGCAA
>NW_012116677.1:1407535-1448539 GCF_000951035.1 Colobus angolensis palliatus | reverse complement strand
CAGCACACCAACATGGCACAAGTATACATATGTAACAAACCTGCACGTTATGCACATGTACCCTAGAACTTAAAGTATAATAATAAAAAAAAAAGAACTTTTGATTTTGACATCTTAAAGAAGATACCCTAACAGAATCAGATTTCATCCTCCAGGATGTAGCTTGTACCCAAAGTCAATAACATATTCCCCAGGAACAAGTCTAAGAACCCAGGGTTGGGGATAGCATTACTTGCAGTGATTGAAGGAATTTCTGCATTCTGTTTTGGCAACTCTAGAATCTGTCGATTTAAAGGTGCTGGATCCGAAAATTACGATTATTTTCACCAGGAGATAAAGCAGGAATCCTATTAAACTGTAAGCTATCATTGTGACCCAGTCACTTTGTTCTTCTTACACCAAGAAACTAGCAGGCAAGGAAAGGAGTCACCATGTTGTCAGTAGTAATTGATCCAGATCTTGGGGAAGTTACACAATGAGGACAGGGAATACTATGACACACAGGTGATTCACTGGAGCATCTCTTGGTATTCCCCTGACCAATCTTCAGTAAATGTACTCAAATCGCAGCTATTGCCTGAGATGGGCATGGTGACCAGTACCTCACTCAACCCTCAAGAATAAAGACTGATTGCCCTCTCAGCTTAGCCACCAAGACTATCAGAGATATCACAGAGAGTGAAAAGGATCTAGAATGGGTAACGACAGAAGATGAGGTATACCAGTTTTGGCTCTGAAATCAGCTACAGTGGTGGGGCTATAGTTCACTCTATTACCTTAATATGGTAAGTTTTCACTTAATGATAAACCAACCAAAATCCTGAGAGGCTATTTCCACATGTGTTTAACTCCCTCTGGAGGAATACTCAAGTGTTGCAATGGTAGGACTGTAGGGGATGCTTTGATATGCCTCTGAGATCCCCTTTCAAAATCAAGGTACTTATTTTTCTAGCTGCAGAATGTTGCTTGTTGACAGCTTATACCCAAATACCTCTCCAGCAATTTCCCTCTGCCAAAGGGAGATACCTTACCCAAGTTTACACCACTGCCTGGCATATAACTAATAATTAGTTGTGGGTTGGGTCCCTACTCTTTCCTTAGTATGTTCAAATATAAAGGGCTATCTCAGCTCCAACATTATCAGTAGGTTTGTCTGAGACCTCTACTGCAGCTGCATTATGGTTCAACTTTTCTCTCTGCTAAATTCTGCTTTCCTCACCCCTCAAAGGTGTTAATTCCAAAAGCACACCAAAATAAACCTTTTGCATGCAAACCTAAGAGACTTTAAGTCTGTTTTCTAGGGCATCCAATATATGACCCACCATATTCACACCATCAAATACAGAGGAAAAGATACAAAGGCTGGCAAGAGGTATGCTTAACATAAAAAAGAAACTGTTAATAGAGGATTTTAAAGTAACAGATCAGTGTGGGATGGAGACAACCTTTAAGCCATTACCCACATATACTTGAAAGGCTAGCTTTGGCCCCAACAGAAATGTACAAATGGGTATTATCTTTTGAAAATATGTAGGAAGGTTCCTAGATTTTCCCATACTGTTGGCACAATGCCAGAGCAAAATGCCTTCAACAAATGAGAATCCAAACCTCTCTGATAACAAAGCCTCAGGACCTTAGAGAAAAATGGTAGATAAAAACATCATTAACTCAGTTTTAAAAAATTGATCTAGATTGGTCTTCTAAGACATTCCCGAAGAACTAGTTTTAAACTTAGTTCCCCAATGCATGGATAAACGTATCTCCCCAACACCAAACTTTTCGGTGGAATTTCTGATCTCCCCTTTGCCCTGCCACCACCCCCATCACACACACACAGATCACTGTTACTCTTTGCTTGCTTTTTCTGTGATGAAATGGCCAAAATCCAGATGACCCGAGATGATCTGAACAACTGTCTGGAGAAGTCAAACCTTTGTGGAATGTCAATTCTCTCATCCAACTTTCCATTATTCTCAGCTCATTTATTCTACATGTGTATTATTCAGTTGTCTTTGTACTCTGGCTTCCTAGTAATTTAAAATATTAAAAAACTTTTAATTTAGATTTTCAGAAAAGTTATAAAGATAGAACAGAGTGTTCCTGTATATTTTTCACCCAGCTTTCCCTAACATTAACATCTTACATAACCACAGTACTCTTGTCAAAACCAAGAAATTAACGTTGGTAAAGTACTATTAACTAGAGTACAGACTTTATTTGGATTTCACCAGTTTTTCCACTAATGTCATTTTTCTGTTCCAGGATCCAGTCCAGGATTATACGTTACCTTTAGTCGTCATGTTTCCTTAGTCTTCTCCAATCTGTGACAGTTTCTCATTCTTTTCGTGTGTGTGTGTGTGTGTGTTTTATTTGTGTGTGTGTGTGTGTGTTTTATTTGTGTGTTTGTGTGACCTTTCAGTTTAAAGACTACTCTTCAGTGATTCTGTAGAGTGTTCCTCAATTTATGTTTGTTGGATATTTTCTCATGATTAAGATAGGATTTTCAGATGCTGGGAAGAAAACCTAGAGGTGATATGGCCTGATCAGAGGGTGCCTGATATCAACATAACGTATCACTGCTGGTGCTAACCAGCTTTCTCCACTCTGCACTCTTTTGCCTTTCCATACTTTACGTTTTGGAAACAAGTTAGTAAGTCCAGCCCACACTCTGTGGGAGGGGAGTTAAGCTCCACCCCCTGTAGTAGGGTATCTACATGTTTTATTTGGAGTTCTTCTGTGCTATTTGGAAAGTCACTTGGATCTCGAAGAGTATTGTGTGAACTACCAGTTCCAGCCCCAGAGAAAAATAGCAACTTCCCATCTCCTCCATCAGTGACCCAAAGACTGATTTGTGGGGCTGAGTGGGGACAGGTCACAGCGTCTCTAACATCTTGACCTCTCTTATGTCACCTGCCTTGCCTCCCAAAGACATTGATAACAAATACTTTCTCCTGATAGGCTCCTTTTTCACCATGCAAACCACTCAGAGAAATAGTTTTAAGAGTAGGACAATGAAGGAGAGGTTTTCCTAGGAGCACCCACACAATTTTATCTGAAGCTTGACAATAAGCATCAAAGAAAACTTTGGAACAGCTGAAGCAGAGCCTTTGCAGAAGCTCCTTTGTACCTCAGGCCCTCTGTCGAGTCTCCTGCTCTGCAATCAGGAAGCTTCTATGTTAGGCCAAAGTGTTCATCAAGAAAGCTGCAGCCAGAGACTAAGGCTGGGGAGGACAAGCTTCAGATAAAATTGTGTGGGTGCTTCTAGGAAAACCAAGTGGGGACCATCCCACAAAAATACAATGATGTAAAAGCATTTTGTAAGCCTTAAAGTACTATAATGTTATTATCATTATTACTTCCTCCATGCTACTGTGTGAGCTACATTCAGGAAGCTAGAATGTATCACCATGGAATTAAGGTGATGAGAACTTCCAGTCCTGTCCAGGGGACTTGAATCACACCCAATAGGTGTGACTCCTCCTCAGCATTCTTTCACGCTAAAGCTGGCCCTGCCACCTCCTTGGTCTCATTAAGCAACAACTTTATGTTTCTGAACACACACCGCGATTTCTGCTAGAGGCAACATTTATTTAGCAGATCAGATGCAACCAGCCAGACACAGAGCCCAGCAGCAGCCAGCAGTCTTTTCAAACTGTTTGAAAACGCACTTTAAAAAATGAAGGCAAGCAAGACAGAAGAACTGGCCTCCCTTCCCTTCCCCAGCCCTGGGGGAGCCCTCTGATGGCTCACTCTCAGGGAGCACAGAGCGCAGCTGACAGCCATGCCTGCAGTTTACAAGGTGTGGAGGAAGAACTGGCTAATATTGATTTCTGAAACAGATACAGGAACTAATGGCAGAATTTGCTTGACTGTGGGTCTCCTGTGGCTACTGGCAGAAAGGGAGGACAGAGGCAAAGCATTTGCCAAAATATTCTGTTGTCCTCCCCAGCCTTAGTCTCTGGCTGCAGCTTTCTTGATGAACACTTTGGCCTAACATAGAGGCTTCCTGACTGCAGAGCGGGAGACTCAACAGAGGGCCTAAGGTACAAAGGGGCTTCTGCAAAGGCTCTGCTTCAGCTGTTTCAAAGTCTTCTTTGATGCTTATTGTTCATATGGAAAGGATCTGCGTGGAAATGTCCATTTGGGCTTGTTTGATGGGTGGAAGCAGGGGAAGAACAGGTGGTGTGGTTCCTCTTCAAAAAGCAAAGAAAGGAAAAGAAAACAAGCAACAAACACAACACTCTTGGCTACTCTTCTCTCCACCGCTAAAAACACAGACCTTTAGAAGACTATCTCCAGTGCCTGCAGGCAGCTATGGACCTGATCTACTTCCTCCAATTACAAAATGAACTCTTCTTTCCTCTCCTCCTTCTCAACTCATTCAAAGCAGCCGAATGTGTCACTCGCTACATGCCATATCCAGCCATTCCCAGGCATGGGGATGCCCATCAGAGAGACCATGTCCACAGAATGTGTCCAAGCAGTGGTTATCCACTCATTGCCCATTGCACAGCTGATCTTCACAGTGTCCTGCTAATTCTCACCTTACTATGGCTTTGAGAGTTTTCTGGTGGGGGCTTAGGGTAGCCAGAAACGACCAGAAGCTACTAACAGAGCTTCTACCCTGCAGACAGGACAGTGGATGAGGGTCTCTACTTGGGGTCAGGACTTACCTCACAGCTGTCAGCAGAACCCACTGAAAATATCAGAAAGCTCTTGCCCTGGAGGAGTGAATAGATGCCCCTTGTGAAAAAGGTACCCTGGTCTGTGTTTGTCAATCATGTCTCCATGAAATATGCACAAGACACACACTGCAGTGGGTTAGGTGGAACCGCTGCACACACTGAAACTCCTCCACCTTCCCTCCCACTCAAGAAAGTGGATCGTCATGTAAGAGAATGTGAGTCACACTATCTTAGCTTTAACTTTGAATTCACAATCATGCATTAAAATCATTATTTTCTCACTTTGGTATTTATTTGCTGCAAATAATTCACAAAGCAACTTCTGACAGTGGATTGCGGGAGTACAATGAGGAAACTGTGCCAGAGAGTGAGTGACATCTTGGGGGGCGGGTGGTGAAAGGAGAGTCACGTGTCTAACAAGAGAATAAGACAGAATTTTTCTACTTTTCCTTCCTTTCCACCCTCACCCATAGTCTTTGATCTAGATTTGCCCTTCCACAAATGTAGAAAGGCCAGAGAAAGGATCAGGAAGGCTCTTTGTTTCTAACTGGGAAAATAAAAATAAAAGATGTCTTTAAGATGTCTAGAAATAATCTGATGAAGAAAATATGAGTCTTAAGTGTGTTACTTAACTGAACATTATGTCACATAACTTAACTGCATAGTATTTTTGGAATCTTTGGAGAGAATGGAGAGAGAACTGTTAGCATCCTTTTTAAAAAGTTTCACAAGAGACTACCTATCTCCGTGCATCTCCCTGCACCATCATGGCAATGGTTTCACTAGGTCAGACTTAGTAAAGGTGTTTCCCCACACCAAGCAGGCAGTAGCAGTATCCCTTTGGGAGACATTAATGTGCATGAGATGGATTTTGAAACTTGAAGCATCAGACAAACAATGATAAATATTTAAATGGTCTCACTATTTGGTGCAAGAATGGCTCAGGCTCAAATTAGCAAATAGTCAAATAGAAAAGTCCAGATGGCCCTGAGGAGAGTAGTGGAAGAAATTTGACTGCTAATCATCTCTAATTCACCTCCTACTTCTTCTGGAGCAAAAGAAGAGACTGAAGCGCTCATAGTGCTGTGAATGAAAACAAATTCTGGAAACAAAATTAGCATGAGTCAGAGCAGAGCAGTCTGGAAGACTGGGTTTGCCGGGAACATTCCTCAGCTGACTCCATTCGCAGCAGGGGAAAGAGGAAGCTGGCCCCGTGGCTCCTAGTGGCGGAGGTGTGGGTGAGCGAGAGCATGGACTGGAAGCCCCACAGACAAGCAGCAAACAGAGTCGTGACAGACCTAGGAGGGGATAGGACTGGGCATAAACCTGGATGCTGTGAGTCTGAAGACGGTCTAAGGTCAAGTGGGCAGCTCAGCACTGAGGCACAGACACCATGGTTGGGAGTTACAGAGTAAGCAGAGCTAGATATGACACTATTTTTACACACACACACATGTGCACACTGTGAGCCCGTTGAGGATGGGAATATCACTTACACCATCTATATTCCAGCACCTATGACAGTGTCAGGCAATAGAGGTGCTTTTGACATTGAAAATGAGCAAGGGAGTCACATCAAATGGGCAGCAGGGCCTGGGAAGATCCAGATGCAGACGTCGAGCCAGACACGAAGGTTGGCCAGTCTGAATTGGCTTTGGAGGATAAGCTAGGAATCAGAGGGAACAGAAGTGTTGCAGGCAGCTGAGGATTAGAAATCCTGCCAGCTGGTCCAGGCAGCCATGCTGAGGCTCTAGCAGTGAGGGTTCTCAACATTGAAGCCATCTTTCAGCATGAGGCACTATAGCACCGTGTTAAAGAGTGTGGGGCTGGGCATAGTACCCCGGGGCTGGTGTCTCCGGCTGCTGCATACTCACTGTGAAACTCTGGGCCACTTATTCTCTCACTGCTCAATTTCTGCAACTGTAAAATTAGAATAATAATAGTGCTTAGCATAAAGGGTTGTTGTGAAGACTAAATGAGTTGTTATATATTAAGCGTTTAGAGCAGTGCCTGGAATATAGTAAATGCTCAATAAACATTAGCTATTACTCTAATTATCCTTCTCCTCCATTCAGAAAGTTTCTGTGCACTTTGTGACAGGGTAGACTGAATCCCAGGACCAGACTACCATGGCTCTGTTAGGAATGTAAGCTAAGGTGCTTCCCAAATGTCTGTCCTTCTCTGTTTTGTTTATTTATTTATTTCTTTTTTCCTTTTTACGTGGACTGCAACAGTAGCCTCCTCTCCGGTCTTTCTGCCTTTAGTACCAGACTTATCCAGCCAGAAACGATCCTTCTAAAATGAAAATCTGATCAGATAATTTTACTTGCCTGCCTAATATTATTCATAATATCCCTTTGCTCTCAAGATCTTTTGGATTTCCTTACCTAAAAAGGATAGGAGAACTCCTTGAATAAATAGCTGACTCCAGGACTGGGGACATACACAAGATGAACCTGGAGCATCTTATAATGCCAGAAAGTAACAAAATGCAAAAAAAAAAAAAAAAAAAAAGGCTACAATAATGGGGGTATGTCAAAGGGACACAGGAACCAACTTGAAAGAGTTTCCAATGACCAAAGCTGGAAAGATTTGAACAGCAAAATAAATAAAGTAGTATTGGATTATAACTCAAAGTACAAGATAAATATCCATGAGTTCATGCTGATATAAGTAAATGATTGAATAAATAAATTAATAGAGGAGAAGAGACAAATTTCTCCTGCAGAAGAATTCCAGATACATTATGTAGATATTTTACCCTTAAGGAGAGGGGAGAATGGGCTGTGAATAGTGAATTCCTAAGTGAGCAGTAATGATAAGAGGGAAAAAAATGGTAGCTTTATAGTGAAGAAAGATGAAAAACACTACCTTAGCCAGATAATCAAGATCAACATTAGCAGTGTAATTGGTAAGTAATAAAGTTCATATTAATGGTGTGTACCCTTGATGCAATGTGATAAAAATGGTACTTTACTTCTGGGGTCTTCCTCCCCAAAATTCATAATGCCAGTGTAATTTTGAGAATTACATCAGACAAAGCCAAATTGAGGGAACATCAAGGTTCACCTTGTGTATTTCTTGGGTCCTGACTGATACTCCTCAAAACTGTCAAGGTCATAAAAAACCAGAAGTCTGATAAATTGTCACAACCAAGAGGAACCTAAGGAGAAAGGATAACTAAATGTAATGTGGCATTCTGGGACAAAAAAGAATATTAGATACAAACTAAGGAAATCTGAATAAAGTATTGACATTAGTTAATAATAATATGTCAACATTGAAGGCCGTGTGTGGTGGCTCACGCCTCTAATACCAGCACTTTGGGAGACCGAGGCAGGCCGATCGCTTGAGGTCAGGTTTGAGATCAGCCTGGCCAACATGTTGAAACCCTGTCTCTACTAAAGATACAAAAATTAGCCAGGTATAGTGACGCCTGCCTGTATTCCCAGCTACCTAGGAAGCTGAGGCATAAGAATTACTTGAACCAGGGAGACAGAGGTTGCTGTGAGCCAAGATTGTGCCATTGCATCCAGCCTGGATGACAGAGCAAGACCCTGTCTCATAATAATAATAATAAAGTCAACATTGGTTCATCAGTGACAAATGTACCACATTAATATTGATGCTAATAATACAGGAAACTGCATGTGGGTTTGTTTATAGAAACTCTCTGTACGGTTTTCCCAATTTTTCTGTAAATCTAAAATTGTTCTAAAACTTAAAGCTTATTAAAATGAAAAAAAAGATAGGAGGGGATAAGAAAGATAAACTTTATACCTGTTTCAGAACTCTGGAAGGCCCAGACACCATCGGACCAAACCCATTCTCAAATTAGCAGCAACATCTCCTCTAGGTGCACTCCAACTCTGAGTTCTTTAGGGAGGTGACAAAAGCAATTACCGTTCTCTGTTTAGAACACAGAAAGCTCTGTTTAGAACAAAGAACATCTTCATTGTTCTATCCTATATAGGCAGCAGGACATGGGATTGATGGACAGTTTGGGTTCTGGAATGAGGCAGACTCATTTGCTGTGAACTCAGGCAAATTCTAAGCCTCTCTGGACCTGTTTCCTCATTCATAAAATGATAAAGAATAATGCTTACCACATATAACTGAAGAGACAATATGATGAGATACTGTATAAACAGTGTTTAACAGAGGGCCTGGTGGATAACAATTAAGCAGCATCATCATCTCACTCCTCTCAGACCTTGCCAGTAGACCCCAGGGTCCAGACAGTACATGCAGGAAAAACAGAAACAATGTCTGCTTTCTAGAACTTTCTTGTCAAAACCAAGGTGGATAGATGTAGGGTTAGTGGAGTAATTGTCTAAGTAATTTAGTCAGAGTTAGTTGAGGAACCCAAGCTGTAGTTATTATGGAACTGCCTTTAGAGGCTGCAGATTTGGAAAGAAAGCCACATTAAGATCTGTTATTTACCCTGAGGGCACCTGCTTGATTTCTGTAGGATCAGGAAGCTCTGTTTTTAATATGTTCCAGCCAGTTTTCAGCCTCCATAATGATTTTTTTTTTTTTTTTTTTGAGACAGAGTCTCACTCTGCCCCCAGGCTGGAGTGCAGTGGCCGGATCTCAGTTCACTGCAAGCTCCACCTCCCGGGTTCATGCCGTTCTCCTGCCTCAGCCTCCCTAGTAGCTGGGACTACAGACGCCTGCCACCTCGCCTGGCTAACTTTTTTGTATTTTTAGTAGAGACGGGGTTTCACCGTGTTAGCCAGGATGGTTTCGATCTCCTGACCTCGTGATCCGCCCGTCTCGGCCTCCCAAAGTGCTGGGATTACAGGCTTGAGCCACCGCACCCGGCCCTACATAATGATTACAATCAGATCCAAACTAGTTTCAGCAGAATTTGCCAATAAAATGTCATGAGACTAGAGAGTAGATTCCTTATTACTTCTACAAATCTAGACACACATCTACGGTTTTACCAACAACCGATCGTGTTTTTGTAATTTTAACACAAACAGCAATCGAGTATGTCCGGTGTGATGTGTCCTCACCATTCTGAAGACCACCTTGTTGCTTGAGCATAATTTTCTTCTCCCCATGGGTGCTTACCAAGGCTCTCCTTTGGGACAGTTTGGCTACTTGACCAGGTAGAGATGTCAGTGGCAGTCGTTGCTGACATCACTGTCCTTCCTTTCCTCCGAGGACCAGAAGAGCAACTCCCTGTCTGTCTCTATCCAGCTGGGCAGTTTCCTGGCAGAATGGAGCAGCTCAGGAGTGCCAGGTCTCGGGGTGGAGTTTCCAGCCATTTAGACCACTGCTTGTGGCCTGTGCTCCTGCTCCCCACAAACCGACCTCTCTGAAAGGCACCGAATGGAAGATTCCCCACGGATCATCAGGCAAAGCTCAAGTCATCTTGCAAAGATGCTGTGCAATCCTGCTTTTTTCTAGAATTTTAGCACATTCTAATTTCTTTATGATGAAATATTACCAGCATGTTCAGTAGGCAAAGGAGTTACACTACAATATCGAGCAGCCTCTGTGTATTTACTGAGAATCTGCTGTGTCTACATCAAGGTTGGAGCTTTAGTTTATCTTCAGAAGAGGGCCATTTATGTTTTCTTCTTTCTTTTAGCATTTTATTTTCTGTTTTAGGTGCCTTACAATTTTCACAATAGTTTCAACACTTTATATTTTAAAGTTTTCTTTCTTTCTCTTTCATTGTATTTCTTTCACATTATATAGTTAGTTCTGTGTTCATGCAGAGGAAGTAATGAATTAAACAGCTAGCTGATAAATTCTATTACAGCACAATAAAAATTTGGGTCCTTCTGGATAAATGAAAGTTTCCATGGTGAATTTCTCATGCACTCTACTCCATTATACATAATTGGTTAATTCTATTCTAACCCCATAAGGGAAAGGTAATGAATGTTTATTGAGTATGTACTATGAAGTAGTCACCATGTAAGGTGCTTTACAGGAATAATTTCATTTGGAATGGGGATTAGCAACAGTTATGACAAATCTGTAATTTCTTTGGTTTCAGACAGTTTAATTTACATTTCCCTGAATATACTCACAATAATACACAAGAACAAAACACCTGACTGGTGCATTAATACATGACCTCCATGTGGGCAGTATTCTCCTGCTGAATCTAGCATTTTAACATATTGGCTACTTGGTAAATGCTGTTGGCTTGAATATATCATCTCAATTTTAAATATTTGTATCAATTCATCTCTATTCATACACAATCATATAAAGGAATCTTATAAAAACTAAGTTAATTTTGAACATTATTCAAATGTATACAGGCATTTTGGAATAATTTCTTCCATTTGGATATGTCTTCATCCAATATTTGGATGTCTTGATAACAAAACAAGAACTAAACCAGTATTTGAGCTATTTAAAGGATCAGGTGACAGGCTAACTCATTCTAAATACTCTTTTGGTCTCAGAAAACTCAAACAGCAAGTAAAAATAAAATACTATCAAATGCTCTGCCTGTATTAAAGTGCATAATAACTCAGGTTCCCCCACTTCCATGTGACCTTCCATGATCGGTCACACTTGCCTATCTTGCATGATGGGCTCAGGTCACACTGCATCACATATATGGAAGAAACAAAGCATTCATCATTCAATCAAATCATTCAATCAAAATGGATTTATTAAAAATCCATTGTAGACCTACCTGTAGCATATGACCTGAGGATCACAAAGAATGAATAAGACAGGGTTCCCCCTTCTTGAAGATATCAGACTAGCATAAAGTAAATTTAAAAGAATACAAAGTAGAATTCAATTCAACAAAAAATTTGCTTTATATGTGTATATGAACAAAACCCATTAGAAACTTAATTCAGCAAATGTTTTTGGGGCACTAACTATATGCAGGGCTTAGGCAGACCCATCTTGCTCATTGAAACCCTGGACCTACAGAATAGCCATAAGGTTAGCAGGTAAACAACAAATTATAGATGAATGAAAGAATTTTACTGTATGGCAAAAACTTACAAGACAGGAAACTGGTAGGACAAATATGTATGTGTATATATAAAATGTTAGGTAGAAAATGACCACAATGCACAGTGCTATAAAAGTATAGAAGTAGAGAAGATGCTACAAATTGAGCACTAGGATTACAGGTTCAGGGGCAGATAAAATAATTTTTGTGAATTTTAAGGGACTGGTAGTAGGTGAGGCTGTAAAGTTTCTTGGACAATGGGTGCCACAATGGGATTTAAAAAAAACAGAACAACCCAACTGTGCTATCTGGTATTGAGAATAAATTAGAAAGTTGTATCAAGCAGATTAGAATGAGAAGAAAACAGGCAGGAAAATTAGTTAAGGAGGATCTATTACAATTGTATTAGAAAACAGAAAATAAGAGCTTGAACCAGGATAGACAGTAGGATGGGGAAAAGAGGTTATTTTTCAAATATGTAACACAAGTTAACTCTCTAGGTCTTGCCTGCTGAATGTATAGGGAGTATTGGTGTAAGGGAGATGGAAGATAAATCTAAATTTCAGGCTGAGAAAAAGGTGATTTCTTTAAAACTAATACATGGAATTTGGGGCTGGGTGGAGGCGGGGTGAGGTCTTATACTTTCCATGACAGATTAGAAGTGTATAATAATTTAGGGAAGGAAGCATCCCCTCTGAACTGGTGAAGCCAGGGATAGTGAGAATCTAGGACGTGAGCTGAGCTGGAGAGGAAGACAAGAACATTATTGTTCAGAAGAGTGAAGAATAGGCAAGTTAATCAAACTCTGTTTACATATTGATTGTTAACAGAGGTTATTTAATCTGAGACACTTGTGTTCATTAAAGCAGTTATTTAGGTGTTAGGCCTATACAGTAACATGGGAATATTTTGTAATAAACTAGTAAATTATGAGTTGTGAGTTTTTCTTTAATCTGGGAATTTGATATTCCATAGTAACATTCAGCATTTGGCTTGTTTTTCATACTAGGGTTTTCAATCTCTATCCAAGCAAGAGAGAATATTAAGTGCCATCGATTTAGCTAGGATCCCATATGGAGATGATAGATCACATAGGATATGTATTTTGGAAAATGTCATTTTCCAAATAAATTTTTATTTAAGGCTGGGTATCAGACAAATTAAGATCTGCAAAACAAAAGGAGACAAAAAATTATTTTGTGCATTTTGGAAGTGAATTATAAATGTTCTAAATTATGTCTAGTAAGTAGGGGAATATTTATAAAGCACAGAGAAATGAATGAAAGAAAATAAAATAAGAAAGCAGTGAACCATCTTTGTTTCATTTCTGACATTGAAAAATGGTTAATTCTGGGAAAAGAAAACCCTTAAAACTGCTTTCTACCAACAAGATCTTCTTTGGCAAATGTCATTATTGGGGTTGATAGTAACATGTTTTAGCTAATTTTAAAATTGTATTTTGTTTAATGTTATAGATCAAATTTTACTGTTTTGATCACAGATCACTTTGAGGATTTCATAAGAGCTACATACACTGTCCTCAGGAGAATATGCAAACTTCAAATCAATAAAGATGTTGCATAAATGGTCTCCAAGTTAACATCACTGGCTATAAGAATCCATTCTATGGCTTAAAGTAGCAACTCAAATGAGGCTTTCATTTGCAGTAGCTAGATGAGTGAAAATATGGCTCTTAAGAATATATCAATGTAGGCTGGGCACGGTGGCTCACGCCTGTAATCCCAGCACTTTAGGAGGCTGAGGCGGGTGGATCACGAGGTCAGGAGTTCGAGATCAGCCTGGTTAATGTGGTGAAACCCCGTCTCTGTTAAAAATACAAAAATTAGCTGGGCATGATGGTGCATGCCTGTAGTCCCAGCTACTCAGGAAGTTGAGGAAGAAGAATCACTTGAACCCAGGAGGCAGAGATTGCAGTGAGCTGGGATCATGCCACTGCATTCCTGCCTGGGCAACAGAGTGAGACTCCAACTTAAAAAAAAAAAAAAAAGAGTATATCAACGTAATGTTATTTGGTCCTTGGTTAAGTTTGATATTATGATAATTTTCCTAGTCCTACATATTCTGTAAATAATTTTATTTTCTTCATAAAAGTTATTTGTGGGCTTGAGATGGGAGATGAATCTCTATCTAATAATCCATAAGTATAGCAGGACCTAATTCAATCCACCTAGGATTCAATGTATAGTTGGCATAGTGCCTGGTTCTGGTGTTGCAGCTCCCAAACTGTGCAGAGAGCTCGAGATGGGGATGCAAACTCATGGGGTGGCAACATATGTCAGACCCCATGAGAACTACTAGCCCAAGGTAGTTCACAAGTTCATGGTAGATCACACTACATCCTTTCCAGAGATATCATGACTTTGTAAATCTGGGTTCTGGCATTAGCCGTGATAAAAAGGAAGTACTGCATGAAAATCAACATGGAGCAGGAAATGACAGTCATGGATTTCCATCTGATTCCAAGGTTTAAGAAGTTGTGCAATGCCTGACAAGCACACATATCCCACTAGTAATTAATTGTGGTTATTTAGCAATGAAATAAATATATTATTTTTACCTTCAATCTGAATTTTTTTCTAAAAGACTATTGAATCTTTAGGATATAAATTGGGGGGGGGTTGGGCGTGGACTATTTAATAAATAGAACCATCAAGCATTTCTTTTGGCCTACAGGCACAACGAAAAAAATTGCTAACATGTTAAGGGAACCATGAACCAAAAATGTTGGCAATGACTTTCTTAGAGGGAAACTAATTTAAATGAGACCAACTCTCTGCCTTCCACTTGCTCAGAGAGACATAGGTACTGCTAACCACTGTTAAAAGTAAACTAGGATATTTGCCATAACCAAAATGTAGACAAAATTCAAAGACCTAGGAATTTTCATGTGTCCTTCTGTTAGAAGCAGAAAAGGGAGAATCAAAGTGCAACTCAGTTTAGCCTAAATAAAAAGTAAGACTTCAATAAGTAGGAAAGAAAGGAAGAACATTCTTCTGTGAGGGAACAGTATGAACAATGGCTTAAAGGCATAAAATGAATATTTTATTTGGTTTGTGAGAAGGAGTCTAGCTGGTTGGAAACAGGAAAGGTAAGGAGTGGCAGGAGATGACCACAACGAAAGGGCTGTGATATGGTTTGGCTGTGTCCCCACCCAAACCTCATCTTGAATTCCCGTGTGTTGTGAGAGGGACTCTGTGGGAGGTAATTGAATCACAGGTGCAGGTCTTCCCTGTGCTGTTATCATGATAGTGAATAAGTCTCACAAGATCCGAGGGTTGTATGAGGGAGAGTATCCCTGCACAAGCTCTCTCCTTGCCAGCTACCATCTGTGTAAGACGTGACTTGCTCCTCCTTGCCTTCCACCATGATTGTGAGGCCTCCCCAGCCACGTGGAACTGTAAGTCCATTAAACCTCTTTCTTTTGTAAATTGCCCAGTCTCAGGTATGTCTTTATCAACAGCATGAAAATGTACTAATACAGTAAATTGGTACCAGTAGAGTGGGGTACTCTGAAAAGATATCTGAAAATGTGGAAGTGACTTTGGAACTGGGTAACAGGCAGAGGTTGGAACAATTTGAAGGGCTCAGAAGAAGACAGAAAAATGTGGAGAAGTTTAGAACTTCCTAGAGACTTGTTGAATGGCTATGACCAGAATGCTGATCAGGAAATGGACAATGAAATCCAGGTTGAGGTGGTCTCAGATGAAGATAAGGAACTTGTTGGGAACTGGAGCAAAGGTGACTCTTGTTATGTTTTAGGAAAGAGACTGGGGGCCTTTTGTCCCTGCCCTAAAGATTTGCAGAACTTTGAACTTGAGAGAGGTGAATTAGGATATCTGGCAGAAGAAATTTCTAAGCAGCAAAGCATTCAAGAGGTGACTTGGATGCTGTTAAGGGCATTCAGTTTTAAAAGAGAAACAGAGCACAAAAGTTGAGAAAATTTGCAGCCTGACAATGCTATAGAAAAGAAAATTCCATTTTCTGAGGAGAAATTCAAGCTGGTGGCAGAAATTTGCATAAGTAGTGAGGAGCTGAATGTCAACCACCAAGACACTTGGTAAAATGTCTCCAGGGCATGTCAGAGACCTTTGTGGCAGCTCCTTCCATCACAGGCCTGGAGGCCTAGGAAGAAATTATGGTCTTGAGGGCTGGGCCTAGGATCCCTCTGCTGTGTGCATTCTAGGGGCTTAGTGCCCTGCATTTCAGCCACTTCAGTCATGAGTAAATGGGGCCAAGGTACTGCTCAGGCTGAGGCTTGAAAGGCCCCAAGCCTTGGCAGTTTCCATGTGGTGTTGAGCCTGTCAGTGCACAGAAGTCAAAGAATTGGGTTTTGGGAACCTCTGCCTAGATTTCAGAGGATGTATGAAAATGCCTGGATGCCCAGGCAGAAGTTTGCTGCAGGAGCAGAGCCCTCATGGAGAACCTCTGCTAGGGCAGTGCAGAATGGAAATGGCGGGGGGGTGGGGAGGTGGTCAGATCCCACACAGAGTCCCTACTGGAGCTGTGAGAAGAGGGCCACTGTCCTCCAGACCCCAGAATGGTAGATACAGTGACAGTTCACACTGTGTGCCTGAAAAAGCTGCAGACATTCAATGCCAGGTCATGAAAGCAGCTGGGATGGAGGCTGTACCCTGCAAAGCCACAGGGGTGGAGCTGTCCAGGAACATGGGAACCCACCTCTTGCATCAGCATGACCTGGATGTGAGACATGGAGTCTAAGGAGATCATTTTGGAGCTTAAAGATTTGACTGCCCTGCTGGATTTCAGAAGTGCATGGGGTCTGTAGCCCCTTTGCTTTGACCAATTTCTCCCATTTGGAATGGCTGTATTTACCCAATACCTGTACCCCCATTGTATCTAGGAAGTGCTACATGTTGTGTAGGGACCCAGTGGGAGGCAATCGAATCATGTGGGCAGGTCTTTCCTGTACTGTTCTCATGACAGTGAGTAAATCTCATGAGATCTGAGGGTTTTATAAGGAAGAGTTTCCCTGCAGAAGCTCTCTCTTTGCCTGTAAGATGTGATTTGCTCCTCCTTTTCTTTCTGCCATGATTGTGAGACCTCCCCAGTCATGTGAAACAGTAAGTCCATTAAATCTTTCTTTTGTAAATTGCCCATTCTCAGGTATGTCTTTACCAGCAGTGTGAAAAATGGACTAATCCAGGCTGCATTTTTTTTAAACCATGGACAATGGGAAGATATTGAAAGTTTCTGGGTTAGGAAGTAGTATGATCAGAATTGTGCCTTAGAAAGCTAATGATTAGTGATATGAATGATAAGTGGGAGACTGGGAGTGAGGACAGAGAGGTATTAAAAATGACTGTAGTTTCCTGCTTGGATAAATCCTCTTCTTGCAAACTATGCTTTATTAACCTATGTATTCATAGTAGCTAGCACAAGCCTGGTAATTTGAGGCACTGAATAAATTTTCTATTTGAGGTACCTGGGAGGACAGAGAATTAGCTCACGGTAACCATGGAGAAATACCCTTCAGTTCAGAAGAGAGGTCAAACTTATGTCAATTTTAGAGTCATTTTGTCAAGGAACTGACAAAAGAAACTTGCACGGAGAGCAAATATTGACAAAAAAAGAGAAGACACCCCATGACAGATCCTTGGGGAACATGGGAAGAGGATGAGCTGCCAGAAGGGACAGAGAAAGATGGAGAGGGCATGGAAGAGGTGAAAGTCAGGAGTGCTCCCCTAGGAGGAGTAGGGTGGACTCTCAAGGTAGAGAGTGTAGTCTATGATAGCAGATGGAGGCAGGTAAACCCTATAAGGAAGCTTCCAGATGTGGTCATGAGCACATTGTTTGTGACTTTGGAGAGGACAGTTTCAACAGGTTTGAGAGGCAGATGCCAGACTGCTGTGGAGGCAACCAGAGAGTCTCTTCTGTAGAAATTTGGCTATGAAATGTGTCTCACCTAAAGTGAGAGCTTTAGGTGAATAGAAGTTTGAGGGAAGATGATTTTAGGATAAGAGTAGCCTGAAGGGAGAATGCAACACAGAGGAATAGAACACAAATAGGCCCTTATACAGGAAGAGAAAGTGATCAATCAAGTTTCCAAAAAGAGAGAAGGGAGAAGAATAAATACACAGTGGGTTCCCTGTCTCTTTCCCTTACTTCACCCTTTCTGTTCTTCTCCTTCATCCAGAGCCTGGGAAGGGGTGGTGAGGGCAGGCAGTGCCAGGTATAGGAACTCAAGGAGGAGGAGGAGGAGAAGGAGGAGGAGGAGGAGGAGGAGAGAGGCTGTTGGAGCAGACAGACACCACTGAAGCAGGCTGAGGAGGGCACTGCTGGAGGATCCAGGTCCCCATAGGGTGAGGAAAGGGGCCATGAAGGAGCAGAAATGGGCTGAGGAGGCCACCTGCACGGGTCAGAGCAGGCTGGGCAGGGCATACGTGATGAGGCGAGACAGCCATGGCATGGAAGATTTCTCCCATTCAGGAAGATTGATCAAAGAAGTAAATATACTGAGAATAAGGGGAACTGGACTGCTCCCTTTGAGAGATGGACTTTACAGATATGGAAAGGGAGAGCATTAGAACGAACCCTCTGGTTTTGCACTGGAATTGAAGATATGGAGTGCATATACAAAAGTATATATATTAATAGAAACAAACATAGGTATAAGTGTGCATGTACATATAATATAGTTTCACACACGTGTTCCATAGCTCTGTCTACTGAGGGGGGTGAAAAAGCCTGGGAACAGCAACAGTTCAACAGCAATGAACACACCTAACACAAAGTTGGCTTTCAAGTAGCATTCTTTCCCAAAAGAAACCAATAGAAATAGCAGACTCCAGGACTGTGGGAAGGGAAGTATAAGATGAAACTGGCATCTGCTGTGCCAGAAAGCAAAGAAGTACTCATGTGGAACATGTCACAGTGGCAAGAGGTGATCCTGAAGTGGCTTCCACTGGCAAAAATGGCAACAAGTTAAGATCAACATGATCAACGATAATAAATGATTTTAACCATTGCATAGCATAGACAATTTAGAATTCATACAAATACATAGACAAATTAATTGAGAAAGTTTGATGAGGAAGAGGATATTTATGTAATACCTCCCCACAAAAATGCTTACTAACTGCAAAGGAACAAAGAATAACTTTACAGAGAAAAGCTTGGCCAATGCCACTTTATCAAGCAATCCAAATGAACACCACCAGTAACAGGTCAAATTGAGATATTGTGCCATCTGATAGACTGCAAGGAGAGCACACCCTCACTTCTGTGAGATTCACATCTAAGATGCTTAACTAGAATCTAATCATCAGGAAACATCAGACAAATGTGAATTGACGGACATTCTGCAAAATAACCTGCTGGTAGTCTTCAAACATGTCAAAACTTTCAAACAAGTCATGAGAGTTAAGGAAAGACTAGGAACTGTTCCAGACAGAAGGAGACTAAAGAGGCATAGCAACTAATATACATTCAAACTGGGTCCATTTGCTATAAAGAACATTGTTGGGACAACTGGCTAAATGCGAATGAAGTCTGAGGATTAGAGTCCTCAGACTCTAATGAATCCATGCAGACTTCCTGATTTTGATGGTTGATTCATGTTTATCTGGAGAATGTCCTTGTTTGTAGAAATGTACATTAAAATTGAGGGGTGATATGATGAAATATGTTTGACAATTTACTTTCAAGTGGTTCACAGAAAAAATTTCTTAATTGTGAATTTGCAAGTTTTCTATATATTTGTTTCAAATTTTTAAAAAGTGTTTTCTCCCATGTTCTCACTTATAAGTGGGAACTGAACAATGAGAACACAGGGGCACAGGGAGGGGAATGACACACACTGGGGCCTGTGGTGGTGAGGGGAAAGAGAGCATCAGGATAAATAGCTAATGCATATGGGGTTTAATACCTAAGTGATGGGTTGATGGGTGCAGCAAATCACCATGGCACACGTTTATCTATGTAACAAACCTGCATGTCCTGCACATGTATCCCAGAACTTTAAACTAAATTTAATTTTTAAAAAGATCAAAAACAATGTATTAAAAAGTGTTTTTAACCTAAAAAAAAATCTTGGTGCTTTTGCTCTTCTGCCATTGCCATGATGAACTTCTCCCTAGGCAGCTGCTACCTTCTCAGGCTGGGCCCTTGAATGAACACACACGGAGACATGAAGTGAGCCAGACCCTAGAATCTAAACCTGGCCACACCCGCAACTTGAAGCAGAGCTGTGCAGCCAAGCCCAGCTGAAAGCAGCCAAGTTCCAGGTCTGCAACTTGCATCTTGAGTGAAGTGCCACAACACTGAAAACAGTTGGAGTAACTTTTAGTCAAAATGGAACATTATGCTGCGGAACTGGGTCACTGAGGGAACTGCAGCCTCTTCTGTGATCAGCACACCACTGACTCCAGTTCTGTAATCAGGAAGCCAGCAGGTTCAGTAAACTTCTAGACCCAGGATACTGCAGTCACTGCTGCTGCTATCCCCAGAACCCTGCTGCGCCTGCAATGATGGTCCCAGAACAAGAGGCCTCATGCCCTGCTTCTCAATACCTACCAACCAGTGTTTGAACACTGGGTCTCTATCACTACTGCAGAAAACCAGACCCCTCCATGTTTCTGCTTAACAACAGGAACAGTGGAAGCAGCAAGACCATAGCCATGACTGAGATCACTCCTTCCAAACCTCATGCAAGTGCACCTGATTAGCCAGATCTAAATTTCATCCTCATCACTATCTCCAAGGGAATCTTGGAAATGTAGTTTTTAGCTTTCAAATCTCAGTATTACAGGAAGGCATGCTACAAGGAGGATGAAACTGATGTTGTGTGTCAAACCATCATATCCATCAGAGAGAGGGGGGGAGAAGGGAAGAAAGAAAAGAAAAATGGAAGGAAGGGAGGGAGGGAGAGAGGGAGGGAGGGAGGGAAGAAAGGAGGAAAGAAAGAAGGGAGGAAGGAAGGAAGGAAGGAAGGAAGGAAGGAAGGAAGGAAGGAAGGAAGGAAGGAAATCGTATATTGTACTTTATTTAGACAATGCTACACTACACAGTAACGAAACTGAGTAAGTTAAAGCTAAGACAATCAACCTGTGTACATCTCAATACAATAATGTACAAAAAGGAAGTCATAAAATAATAGTGTTTAATACTATTCATATAAGGTTAAAAACACTACAAAACAACACTATATATTCTTAAAAGGAAACATAAATTTGTAGTGAAATTCTACAAGCACACATTGGAATGATAGATCATATTTATCTTTACAGAGGGAGGGATATGGAAGACTGGGTTTGAGGAGAGTACACAGGGTATCTCCATTATCTATTGCTGTGTAACAGGCCACTCCAAAATTAATGGCTTTAAAGCCACAACTACGTGTTTGCTCATGATTCTGTGGGTTGGCAACTGGACAGGGCCTGGTTAGGATGACTCATTTTTGTTCCACGTGATGTTAGCTGTAATCACTCATACGTCTTAGGCCACTTGGTTTGTCGTCTGGGGCTTGTGGTACCCGGATGTCCTCACTCACAGGTCTTGGTCCTTGGCTTTGATACTTAGATCTCACCCTTTCTATGAGGTCTCTCCCCACGAACCCTCTCATCCTCAAAGACACCAGACTGGGCTTGTTCACAAAATTACAACATTCCAAGAAAATGAGAGAGGAACTTGTGAGGCTTCTCCCTGAAGACCTAGGCCTAGAAGTCATATAATGTTGTTCTACCACATCCTGTTGTTTAAAGCAGTGATGAGGTTAGTCCAGAGTCAAGGGATGGAGAAATAGACTCTTGATGGAAGAGCTGCAAAGAATTTGCATCCACAGTTGCTATATCTATTATGCAATAGATGATAGAGATCCCAATAGATAATGGGAGTTCCCAGTGAGTATATAATATACTATTTAAACAAGTATAGCAACAGCTATATGTGTGATTTGGTAATGCTGGGTAATAGATAGAGTTGTTCACTATAAGTTTCCTATACTTGTTCTTTAGGTTTGAAATATGACTATACATTTACATATGCTCCTTAGAGCTCCAGAGCTGTTCAAGTTCTTGCCTTTCCAGAACCTAATTATTCAGCTGTCTTTTCAATTCTAGAATATAGTTCACAGACATGTAAAGCATTTAGTTTACGATAAAGAACAAACTGTCTTTGGAGAAGAGTTTTGTTTGAATTATAGGAGTTCATGGCTGAGCAGGAGTTGGAACTCGGTGCTTCTGGCATGTGCACTTTAGGCATCTATTTATTGCCACTGATTTTTAGAGAGGCCAAAGAGACTCTTAGGCTAAACTCTATTCATAATTAAGATTCAGAGATGTACAGACAGACGGTGAACTGGGATAGGTCTGGTGAAAGCCAGATTGCAGAATGGAGGGTGATGTTCCTATTTGTTCCTATTTGTTCATAAACAAGGGAAAAAAAGAGGACTGGCCCAGCACACCACACTCAACAGCAGGGCCTCATTGTGAGAGAAAATTTAGTTCACGGCACTGCATGGCAACTAGTACTGAAAATGATCCCAGGCCAGTCTGTGCATCAGGAAGAAAAGAACAACTGGGAATTTAAAGGGCTGCTTTGCTAAGCACACTAATGCTTTGGGGCTCAAGCAATCCTGGTTGGAAATTCCCAAAGTGATGGGACTGCAAGAGTGTTTTTCTTCTCAGTTTGTCCAAGATATGATGAAACTCTGAGTCCAAAGCATATTGATGCCTGCCCAGTATTATCAAGATGGGTGGGACAAATCTCTCTTATAAATGATGGTGGATTCAATGGCCACATAAGAGAGGCCCACAGCCTCAGAGTGGCCTGTCTGTGGAAATAGGAGGCTGGGCTAGCCAGTCCAGACTCAGGGGTTGACTAGGTATCAGGCCAGTTTGCATACACACATAGGCGCAGCCTTGGAATTCCCAGAAATATTTCACGGGGAGAATTCTACAGAAAGCATCTTCCTCTTGTCAAGGAAAGGAAGAGCTGGAGTCCATTGAGATTGGAATTTTAATCAACTCAAGAGATACTGATTCTCAATGGCTCTAGACACTAATGTAGCATTTATATTTTGTTAGCATTAATGCAACTGACATTTAGCATCTCTTTAATTACAAGATGTTTATGGTATCTATACAGAACTCATTTCAGATTCTAAAGCCTCAGGATACTGAAAACATGTTTAGAATGTGCTTTCTTTAAGTACTGAATTTAGTTAGACTATTCCAGAGAGCAGACTACACCTCCACCAGTGTTGGGGATTTGAATGGCTGTTCCTTTTATTAGTTCATCATGTGATGATGACCACCAACTGCTTCAGTGGATCTAATGCTCTTTCCTCTTTTTCCTCTTCAACCCACAATGAATCTCAAATTCTATTTTTGATTAGTTTTATTAAGGTGTAATTTACATACAGTGAGATTCACTAATTTTAAAAGGGCAATTTGATGGAGTTTTGACAAATGCGAAAGGTAATGTAACCATGACCACAATCATGATAGACACTTTTATCATCCCCAAATGTTTTCTTGTGCTCTTTGCCCTGGCAACCACTGATCTACTTTCAATTACTATATCTTTTGTCTCTTTTAGCATTTCATATAAATGGAATCATACAGGAAGTAGTCGTTTGTGTTTTTTTCACTTAGCATATTGCTTTGAATATTCATCCATATTGCCAAGTGTCATAGTATTTCATTCCTTTTTGTTGCTCATTATTCCATTGTATGAATGTGCCACAATTTGTTTATACATTCGTTCATTGAAGGGCATCTGAATTGTTTCTAGATTTTGATAACTATTAATAGAGCTGCTATAAACATTAGTGTACTGGCTTTTCTGTCAAGATAGTTTTTGTTTCTCTAGGGTAAAACAGTTTGAACATCCCTAATCCAAAATCTGAAATCCAAAATATTCCCAAGTCTGAAACTTCCTCAATGCAAGCGCACTCACAAAGGGTAAGAAAAGGAGTGCAGGTGGGATACACCAATGGCAGGTTCCCCATGATGCCCCGCATGGGGGCCAAGACCTACTTACATTACTCACTGTTTTTTTATTTTTTTCTATATTATTTACTCTGTGGTGTAAGGATATTGTTGAAAACCTCAAAAAGGCCTGCAGAAATCCCTATGGGTAACAGTTGATTAAAACAAAAAGGGGAAGAATTTATGTTTATCCATACCACAGAAAGTCAAGCTGCTAGAGAAATTGGATAGTAGTGTAAGTGTAAAACATCTTACAGAAGAGTGTTGTGTTAGAATGACCATCATATATGATCTGAAAACAGAAGGATATACTGTTGAAGTTCTATGCCGAAAAGGATAAACAGAAGTTAATGAAAAATAGCAAAACATTTGCATAAAGTTATTGATGAAGATTTCGATCATGTATTGAAACAGTGGATATGTGAGTGTTGCAAAGAGCATGTGCCACTTAATGGTATGCTGATCATGAAACAAGCAAAGATCATCATATATTGAAGATTGAAGAGAATGGTGAATATTCAACAAATTGGTTGCTGAAATTTAAGAAAAGGCATGGCATTAAATTTTTAAAGATTTATGGTGATAAAGCATCTGCTGATCATGAAGCAGTGGAGAAATTCATTGAAAAGTTTGCCAAGGTCATTGCTGATGAAAATCTGATGCCTCAACAAGTCTATAATGCTGATAAGCATCACTGTTTTGGTGTTATTGCTCCAGAAAGACACTGACTACAGTTGATGAGACAGCCCCTACAGGAATTAAGAATGCCAAGGACAGAATAATTGTGCTGGGGTGTGCTAATGCAGCAGGCATGCAGAAGTATAAACTTGCCATGATAGGCAAAAGCTTATGTCCTTACTGTTTTCAAGGAGTGAATTTCTTATCAGTCCCTTATTATGCTAACAAAAAGGCATGGATCACCAAGGACATCTTTTCTGATTGGTTTCACAAACATTTTGTACCAGCCGCTTGTACTCGCTGCGGGGAAGCTGGAATGCATGATGCTGGAACATTTTGTTATATCTTGACAACAATTCTGCCCACCCTCCGGCTAAAATTCTCACCAGAAATAATGTTTGTGCCATGTACTTTCCCCAAAATTTGACTTCATTAATTCAGCTACTTGTATATTTATAGGGTAAATATAAAAACACTTTCTTGAACAAGTCTACAGCAGGGAATAGAGGCATGGGTGTAGAAGGTTTTCAAAAAGAGTTTAGCAAGAAGAATGCCATATTATGCTGTTGTCAACACTTGGAACACAGTGACTAAAGATAGAGTTTTCCATGCCTGGCACAACCTCTGGCCTGCAATTATGTTCAGTGATGATGATGAATACGTTGGTGACTTCGAAGGATTCCCTATGTCAGGTGAGAAAAAATGATGGCTGTTCTTCTTATATATGCAAAAAATATACCTTCAGAGTCCATCAGTAAGCTAGAGGAAGTGGATATAGAAGTTTTTAACATTGATGAGATTCCAATCACTCATTCATTGACAAATGGTGAAATAGCCTCCAAAATGGTTCTGAATCAAGGTGATTGTGATAATAATGATGACAAAAATGACCTTGTGAACACTGCAGAAAAACTGCCTATAATGAACCTGATGAAAACGTGTGATTGGCTTAGCATTAGAGCAGCATGCATTCATAACAACAAGAAACTATGTCAGTTTATAAAATCAGAGAGACTTCTAAGACAAAAAAAAATTGTAGATGAAGCAGATGACTCTGGAGGCAACAGTTTTAAAACTCCTCCAGTAGAGGAGGAGTTTTTACTTCTTTCTCATTCCTAGGCGACCCACTTCCTGGTCCCTCAACTGGTTCTGATGCTTTGACTCACCTAAGAAAAGAAAATACAGTGTATGGTAAACTTTTCCTCAAAACACAGCTTCATAGATGAAGACCGAAAGCCTGCTGTTGTTTGTTGCTGCTAATAGCAAGATATTCCAGTGATGCTACTGTGCTGTTTAGTTATTCTGAAGCATGATTTTTCACCATATTAATGATGTGTCCTATCTTTTAGTGCTAAGTACTTATGTGTGAATAAGTGTAAGAAAATTAGTGCTTATCTGTAGCATATACATTCAGTCATGAATAATGGTGATGCCAATCACAGATTGTCCACATAGGTGGCTAGTGACACATTTGCTTTCCAATGGTTCAGTGTACACAAACTTTGTTTCATGCACAAAATTATTTAAAATAATGTATAAAATTACCTTCAGTTTATGGTTATGTGTATAAAGTGTATATGAAACATAAATGAATTTCATGTTTAGAGTTGAGTCTCATCCCTAAGATATCTCATTTTATATATATATGCAAAAACCCCAAATCAGAAATGCTTCTAATCCCAACCATTATCACTTTAAAATAGCAGCAAATATTTGCTGAAATAAAAGGAATTATAGGCTATAAAAAAGGCCTGTGGCAGGGATAGTTGGAAGGAAAATAAACAACCCTTGTTTAATAAACAAGCCAACAATTAGGAAAAACAGAATTGATGTCTAAAGAGAGAAAAGTGTTCCATACAGGACATTTTCTCCCTTTTTTTTTGTATTAATCTAACTGCAGTGTGTCCTTGTTATTGAGAAGTGGCTTATGTTCTTAAAATTGATGAACTCTCTCTCTCTCTACACACACACACACACACACACACACACACACACACACATATGGCATATATCTAGGTAAGAGCATATACAAAGGGCTAATATCCAGAATCTACAAAGAACTCAAACAAATTTACAAGAAAAAAACAACCCCATCAAAAAGTGGGCAAGGGATATGAACAGACATTTCTCAAAAGAAGACATGCGTACAGCCAACAGACACATGAAAAAATGCTCGTCATCTCTGGCCATCAGAGAAATGCAAATCAAAACCACAATGAGATACCATCTCACACCAGTTAGAATGGCAATCATTAAAAAGTCAGGAAACAACAGGTGCTGGAGAGGATGTGGAGAAATAGGAACACTTTTACACTGTTGGTGGGATTGTAAACTAGTTCAACCATTATGGAAAACAGTATGGCGATTCCTCAATGATCTAGAACTAGAAGTACCATATGACCCAGCCATCCCATTACTGGGTATATACCCAAAGGATTATAAATCATGCTGCTATAAAGACACATGCACACGTATGTTCATTGTGGCACTATTCACAATAGCAAAGACTTGGAATCAACCCAAATGTCCATCTGTGACAGACTGGATTAAGAAAATGTGGCACATATACACCATGGAATACTATGCAGCCATAAAAAAGGATGAGTTTGTGTCCTTTGTAGGGACATGGATGCAGCTGGAAACCATCATTCTCAGCAAACTATCGCAAGAACAGAAAACCAAACACCGCATGTTCTCACTCATAGGTGGGAACTGACCAATGAGATCACTTGGACTCGGGAAGGGGAACATCACACACCGGGGCCCATTATGGGGAGGGGGGAAGGGGGAGGGATTGCATTCTGAGTTTTACCTGATGTAAATGACGAGTTGATGGGTGCAGCACACCAACATGGCACAAGTATACATATGTAACAAACCTGCACGTTATGCACATGTACCCTAGAACTTAAAGTATAGTAATAATAATAATAAAGAGATATTTTACAGTAAAAAAAAAAAAAGAACATATAGCATACTGCAAAATTCCACAAAACTTAATGTGAATAGGAATCACCTGGGAATCTTGTCAACTGCAGGTTCTATTTCAGCAGGTCTGGGGTAGTGTTGGAGCTTCTGCATTTCTACTGCATTTCCAGGAGAGGAGAATATTGCTGGGTTGTAGATGTGGTGTCAGAGCACCTGAGTTCAAATTCTACCTCCAACACTTGAGTCTGTGTAAACCAGCGCCCATTAATTAACCTCTCTCAGTTTTCTCATCTGTGAGATGGGGATGACAGCAGCATACAGGTGCTCCCTAGGTATGTTGTGAGGACTACATGAGTAAGAATGTCAAGCATTTAGACCAATGCCAGGCACATAGTAGGTGCTACATTATATTCCTCTGGTTTTCAGTAAGTTCCAACATTCAAAGCAGACATATGTCTACCAGCTTCAAGCCACATTGATTGAGTCTTACCCAGTCTTTTAGTTTCTCCTAGGTCCTGTGCCATACTCCTGGTGGCAGCCACCAGTTTTGCTAGTGCTGTTAATTAAGAGAGCCCATTCAGAGCCACTGAGACTGCCTTGGAAAAAGAAAACCCACTGAAAGGATGTCAAAGACAGAGAGATTAACCATTTGATATGCTTCACCTGATGGAAATGTCACAAGTTCAGCCCCATGGTGTGACAGTAGATATTTCTACAGGCAGTAGTAATGCTGGCAAGGCCCTCAAAGAGTGCATTTGAAAGAATTTCCAGTCTAACCCCAGGGCCCCCATGACAGCTAAGAGAGCTGCACCAATGTGCCCTTCTCTCCACGAGAATCAGGCAGTGGTTCAACCACACCAGCCAGTGAATAGACTCTCTAGTGTTGTTTGCATCCTGCCCCTTTAATCTGCCTCCAGCACCCCTGTAGATGTCCTAATTGGTCCTCTGGATCCAGCCCTCTTTGGCCTGTCAGCTCAGCTCTGTGTACACGGCTCGCTTTCATCTCCTTGCTTGCTTGGCATATTGCTCTATTCTCATAGTTTTCTGATGTTAAAAGCAGCTTGTAGAGCTTGGATGATCTTCATACCATTTCTGCCTCCCTGTTAGTAACTGTACTAGAAAAACAGCTGTTAATCTCAATTAGGTTTTGATTGCTAATTACCAGCTACCTGTCAGGATCAAGCAGCCCTCTTCCTAGGCCCTTCAGCTATTTCTCATGCAATTGGTACGCTTGGTTTCCATGAGAACCATTTAGCTAGATGCTTCCTCAACCTAAACTGCTGCCTCTTCTGTGGCTTTGAGAATATCTTTCCAGTGCACTCTGAGGCTCCTTGTCCACTGCCCGGCTTCCTGGTTTTCTTCATTTCATTGTCCAATCAGTTTCTGATGAAAGCCATTTCGTCTCTATTGTTGTTACAAGTGTGTCTTGGAAAGGACAATTGATGATTAGTAAGTCCAGTCATTAAACTTAGGTTTAGAACCCATGCTTTCAATTTTCATCTTTATAGATGTGTGTCCTCTTGCTTGCATTCTGTTTATCTATATTAGAAGTTGGCATGAAGGCCAAATCTGGTCTACAGTGTTTTTATAAATAAGGCCTCATTGGAATGTAGCCTACAACATTGCATATTGTCTGTGGCATGGCTGCTGTCATATTACAACAGCAGAATATTTGTATCAAAGATGGCATGCCCCAAAACGTCTAAAATATTTACTACCTGGTCCTTTACAGATAAAGCTCGCCAACTCCTGACCTACGTCTTTGGTTTTCAAAGTGTGGTTCCTTAGAGCAGCAATATCAGAATCACCTGGAAACTTGGTAGAAACTCCAATTCTCAGGCCCCACCCTAGACCTACTTAATCAGAAACGCTGAGTACTGGGGGTGAGTGCGGTGGCTTACTCCTATAATGCAGCACTTTGGGAGGCCAGGGTGGGTGGCTTGCTTGAGCTCAGGAGTTCAAGACCAGCCTGGCCAACATGGCAAAACCCCCTCTCTATTAAAAATACAAAAATTAGCTGGGTGTAGTGTCACACGCCTGTAGTCCCAGCTACTCAAGAGGCTGAGGTGCGAGAACTGCTCGAACCTGGGAGGTGGAGGTTGCAGTGAACTGAGATTGTACCACTGCACTCCAACCTGGGTGACAGAATGAGACCCTGTCTCAAAAAAGAAAGAAAAGCAGAAACTCTGAGGGCAGAGTCTAGCAATCTGATTTTTTAAATTAATTATTTAAAAATAATTAGTAAAGATTGTACATTAAAGGTAAATAGCATGATGATTTTATCTGTATATACATTGTAAAATGATTATCATAATCATTAACACATCCATCACCACACATGCTATACACTAGGTCCCCAAAATTTATCCATCTTATAACTGAACATTTTTACCCTTTGACCAACATCTGCAATAATCTGAATTTTAAAAATTTTAGATATTTAATTGACAAAGATTGTACATATTTATGTGTACAATATGATTTGATACACACGTACATTGTATAATGATTATCACAATCAAATTGATTAACACATCTATCCCCATCCATGCTCTACATTCAGCCCCCAGAACTTCTTCACTTACAACTTAAAGTTTGTAACCTTTGACCAACATCCCCAGGAATCTGAATTTTAATAACCCTTCCAGGTAATTTGGATGCACACTAGGGTTTGAGAACCACTGACTTCTGCTGTTGCATGAGAGATCGTCCTTTCCATGATATACGTGCACGACGCTATGGCAAGTGAAAGAAAGAAATCTATTTTAGCAACTGGTATTCTTCCATATTACAAACACTGAGTTTTGTGGCCTTTCAGGTTGGGGAATAAATGATATGTCTCCAAATGGTGAGACTGTCAAATTCCATTGGCTATGGTCATGATACCTGATGGACGGTAACTAGTAATTTCTGTTTATCCTTGTGTGAATCATCTCATCGTGTTATTTGCTCTTTTTTCTACTTGAACCACTGAACACTTTGTACAAATACTTTGTATTTAATAACATATATATATTGTTGTCTGATAACTTTAGAGTTGATTTTCTCCTGGTTCTCTAGTTCTTTTATTTGTGATATTAGGTCGTTAAATTAAGATCTTTCTAACTTTTTGATGTGAGTATCTAGTGCTATAAATTTCCCTCTTAACATGGCTTTAGCTGTGTCTCAGAGATTCTGGTATGTTGTATCTTTGTTCTCATTAGTCTCAAAGAACTTCTTGATTTCTGCCTTAATTTCATCATTTACCCAAAAGTTGTTCAAGAGCAGGTTATTCTATTTCCATGTAATTGTATAATTTTGAGTGAATCTCTTAGTCTTTATTTCTAATTTGGTTGTGCTGTGGTCTGAGAGATTGTTTGTTATGATTTCAGTTCTTTGGGAGTGATCTCCGCCTTGCTGCCTCAGGGCTGCGAATGCCATAGACGTGTTGCCATCATCGCCACTATTGGCAAGTTCTGAGTGATCTGCAAATAAATGAAGTCTTACTGGAACACAACTACACTCATTCTTTTATATATTGTCTATGGTCACTTTTCTATGGCTACTTTTGTGTTGCAGTGGTGGAATTGAGTAGTTGCAGCAGGGAACTGAACTGCAAAGCCAAAAGTATTTACTCTAACTCTTCACAGAAAAAAATGGCTGCTGTAAATTAAATACAAAATGTTCACAGCTAAATAGCATGGCATTTACTTGTTGGTAAATAAATTTCTGAATACAGGTGAGTGGAGCAGGCAAGACGAGGACAGAAGACAAAGCAGATGTTTTAACTTGTGAATGAGCAGACTCAGTTTCCAACTGATGGCAGTAATTTGGGACACATGCCTGTTTCCTCAGCCCCAAGGCAATTCTAGAAGTCGTCCTTGTTAGAACTACTATTTCAGAGTACCCTATTGTACATAAATCATTCTAGGGAGAAAACAGCTCTTCTTTTTTCCTCTTCTCTTTGCTAGCTATCATTTAGAGAATAGGAAATGCTCACATTCTGCTGCCTTTCCTTCTGGCCCCAACATTCAACTTAGGAGCCTTCCCACACAGAAAGTTTATATATTTTGAAAGTAATTTCTTGGACCTTATTCTGAGGGTATATGCCCTGGCTATCCCCTGCTCAGTGTTGAGGACAGTGGAGAGAAGGTCTACTGGCCCAGCTCCTTGGAATGTAAACCTTTATTTAATTATCCTGATGACTGTCCTAGAACCCCTTTAGTATCTGTACTTGACCACAAACATAGAGTTTCCCCAGAACAGGAGTTCTCAAATTTTATGTGCATCAGAATCATCTGGAAGGCTTGTAAAAATCTGCATCCTTGGGTCCCACCCCCAGAATTTCAGATTTGTGGGTCAGGAGTGGGATGCATTTCCATCAGGTTCCCAGGTAATGATGCTACAGTTGGTCCAGGAACCACCCTTTAGGAATGCCTGCTTTAGAGATTTATTGTGAAGAACAGGTCTTATCTGTAGAGTAGCTTTTCTCATTTTTGCTTTGAGCTATAGTTTCTTCCCCACTTTCCATTTTCCTGTACTTTATGAATTTCTGGTACACTATTTTATTTGTTTTGGCACAGGCTTTATTGTTTCAGGCTACTCTTTCTATTATTTCCATAGGCATTGGGAACAGGAGGGGAGAGAGACACATATACTTCATCTTCTGTTGTGATCTAATCGTGCTTTGTGATTTCATCCCATTCCTTTACACTTAAAGAGGACTTTTTATTCTATATTTACCTCTAGTATTTAATGGGTAAAGGTCACCAATTGCAATTTATTTTAGAGTGATAATTTAACTTTGTTTTTCCAATAGTTAACCATTTGTCCCAGACCATTTATTAAATAATCTTTATTTTTCTCACTGATTTGTGATGCCACCTTTAATATATACTAAGTTCACATCTATACTGGGGTCGATTTCTGGGCTATCAAATCCATTACATTGATCTGCCTGCCAATTCTTTTGTCAGTAGCACAACACTTTAATTATTGAAGTTGTATTATCTGGTAGGGTAAGTTTCTTCCATTAGTCTTTACTTTCAATATAGAATTGACTGTTTTTGCCCTTTATCTTTAAAATAACTTTGTTACATCCCCATCTTCCCATCTATCTTAGATTTTTAATGAAGATTCCATAAGTCTATTAAGCATTTTGTGAAAGATTGGTATCACTTTCCAACGCAAAAACATTATACCAATTTACTATTTACTCAAGACTTCTTCTATATATCTCAACTTTTTCTAGTGTTCTACAAAAAAGGTCACATAACTTCCCTAGATATTTTGTTGTTTTGTTGAAATTATAAAATGGGACTCTATTTTTCATTGCAGTTTCTTATTCTCATTTTGAGAGAGTTTTGGGGGTGGAGAAGAAGGAACAATTCAAGAAGAGTTTTTTTTTTTAATAAGAGAATTTGAGGTGAATTGGGAGTTTTGGCTCATGAAAGTGGGTTCTAATTTGGATTTCTGTATCTTTGAATTAATGGCAATTCTTGGTGTTTCTTGACTTAAAATACATAATAATATGTTTGCATTATGCTAAAATGTTATAGTAAAACACAAAATGTTAAACATCTAATAATAACAGAAATGTAATTCATAACTAAATTGTCCTTCAGTAGCTGCAGATGATGCAGTTCAGTAAGTGTACAATTAGGCAGATGCCCGTCTTTTTATTTTATCTAAGGCAGGTTCACTCAGTGCCTAGGCCTTACCAGAATATGTCAGCTCCTTAACAATCTTCTTTAATTTAGTTGATATTCCCAAATGATCTTTCTAAATTTGAATGATGTTTTGCATATTGCCTTTAGTTCACAAAACAGAATGTATTCTTCAAGTAATAAAATCTTATTCTGGTACTAAAATTCAGTCAGGCATGCTCTGAATATATGCTGACATGAAAATGCTGCTTTATAATCCAGGGGGATATATAAAAATCAAAGAAAAACCTATCTTGTAAAAGAAGCTTACTTAGAAAGTTCAGCAACCATAAGTACAAAAAAAAAAAGCATGAAAGAAAGAAAAAGAAAAAAAAAGACAGAAACCAAACCCCAAAGCCTAAAGTATTCATCAAATCTAAAGCATTTCATCAGATCTAAGATACCACTTATTATAAGACATGCGATTATTTCATGTACCCTAAAGAAAGGAACAGATTCTACCATATAAATTATAGATCATAAATCTCATCCCAAATTTAGAGATTTTTAAATTGGGGAAAACTATGTTTTTTCGTATCATTGGTATATGTTGTACTGCTTTGGACTGTAGTCAACAGAAACTTGATTCACAGATGCATTGGATCACACACCTAGAAACCAATAAAAAGGGCTGGCTTCAGGAAGAGGCTGATCCAGAAATCAATATTTTCATTAAAGACCCACTCTCCTATCACAGGATCAACTTCATACAAAGGCTGGTTTCCCTTCCTGGTAAAACACAGATGCCAGCAGGAAATGGGCTAGAGTTCTCATCAAGTCAAAAGCAAAGGATTATTTCTAAAAAATCAAAAAGAAATTTTCCAGCTGTCCCTAGCAAATTTCCTATCATATTCTCAACAATCTAAGTCCAGACTGAGTCACCTGCCCATCCTTGAACTGCTGTCTGTATCTGTGTTGTCCAATTCAGTCATGACTTGATGTTGTGGTTACATAGAGAGACAGATGAACTCCCACCCAAAATTTAGTTCAGATGCTGAAACTGATGACACCACATGCACACCAAGAGCGTATGAAAGGCTTCATTGCTTACGTAATAGAGGTCTCTGGAGAAGCAGGGCAGGCCTCTCAAGTAGGTCTGAAATGCCTTGAGAGAGCTGGGAAAGGGAACTGACCTGGTTTTTTACTGTAGTTAGGTGTGGGGTAGGCATGAGTGCTCATAGGTGTGGGGAAGGGCTTCTGTTGTTTGCATTTCCCATCAGTGCCAAAGGAGTGAGTACCCAGGCTTTCTTATCAGCTTGTACAGATGTGGGGCACAAGGGGAAAGAGAGAGGAACAAGACTTAAAAGTTGCTATCAGTCAAACATCAAAAAATAGAGTGAGACTACTCCATACACTTGCCAAATGCGGTTGCTTATAATTAAGTTAATTAAAATTAAATAAAACTTAACAATTCTGTCCCCCAGTCACAATGGACACATTTCAAGTACTGCACAACCACATTTGGCAGACTTACAGAACATTGCCACCATCCCAGAAAATACTATTGGATCAAGTTGGTCTAAAGCAGGGCGAACAAACTATAGCCCACAGGCCAAATTCCACCTAGTATCTATATATAGCCTACTAACTAATGTAATTTTTACATTTTTCAATGGCCAGAAAAAAATCAAAAGAAGCATGGTATTTCATGATATGAAAATTTTATGAAATTCAAATTTTCATGTCCACAAATAAAGTTTTATTGGAACTCAGCCATGCTTATTCATTTGTGTATTGTCTGCTGCTTTCACACTACAATGGCAGAGTAGTTTTGACAGAGACTGTATGATCACAAAGCCTAAAATATTTATAGTCCAATTATTTACAGGGCAAGTTTGCTGACTCCTGGTCTGTAAGAACAGGGTAGCCTATTCTTCTGGGATGTGCAGTAGGGTCAAGGTTCCCCAAGTCTCATCAGGTGTGTGAAGGCCTGAGAGGTATCTGAACAAACTCAGAGATCTGTAGGCAAAGTGGTAGCAGAGTGGGGTGCTGGGTAGGACACCAGCAATGCCCACTACACTTAATAGGAAACATAGACCAGTGTTTAACCTCTGAATGGAACTGAGCTGACAGTCTCCAAAGTGGATCTCTCCACTCAGTAAATAAATGCCATTTATTGCTATAGTAAATTACAACCTTTCCACACTAAGACATAATACTTTAATTCAATTTATGTTCATGATTTCACTCAAGATATTCTTTCTTAGTCCTGAAATAGGAATTTGATATTTGTCCATCTTATTTCATTGTTACTTCTGGTATGCATAAGTTACAAAACATCAAACAAATTCCTTGTGCAGAAACCTTCATCTTCACTTTCTCTCTGCACCTCTTCTTCCCCTTCTCTTTCCTTTTCTATTCTCTCTCTATACACCCTCCCATGATGTGCCTCATGTTTTCCTGTCAATTACTTAAATTTCTTACATTAAAATACCCTGCCTAAAAGAGCCTGGCACCTCCTCCCTCTCTCTTGATTTCTCTCTCATCATGCGATATGCTGGCTTCCCCTTTGCTTTTTGCCACAATCATAAGCTTCCGGAGGCCCCTACCAGAACCTGAGCAGGTACTGGTGCCATACTTCTACAGCCTGCAGAATTGTGAGCCAAAATAAACCTCTTTTCTTTATAAATTACCCAGCCTCAGATATTTCCCAATAGCAACGTGAAAATGTATTAACACACTACCCATTTATAAATTGACCTTTTCCCCACTCAGAACAGGACATACATTCTAGAATATGCACTAGAGCAGATTTAGTTCGAGATATAAGAACATTATTAAAATATTTTTTTTAAAAACTTTATTTTATAGAGCATATTTAGGTTGACAGCAAAAATGAATAGAAAGTACAGAAATTTCCCATACACTCCCTAACCCCATACATGTATAGCCTCCCCCGTTATCAACATCCCCCATTATAGTGCTGAACCTACACTGACACATTATTGTAATCCAGAGTCCATAGGCTACCTTAGGATTCACTCTTAGTGTTATATATTCTATGGGTTTGGAAAAATGTATAATAACATGTATCCACCATTCTAGTATCATACAGAGTAGTTTCACTATCCTAAAAATTTTCTGCGTTACACCTATTCATGCCTTCCTCACCAAAACAGCCACTGGTACTTTTTCATCTCCATTGTTTTAGTCTCAATTTCCCAGATATCTTTAAATGTCCATTGTTTTAGTCTCCATTTCCCAGAATGCAGCATAGTTGGAATCAGTATGTAGCCTTTGTATTGGTTTCTTTAACTTAGAAACAGGCACTTAAGTTTCTTCAGTGTCTTTTCATGGCTTAATAGTTCATTTCTTCTTTAGTGCCAAATAATATTCAATTGTCTGGATGTACCACAGTGTTTATTCATTCAGTCACCTACTGAAGGACGTCTTGGTTTCTTCCAAGTTTTAGCAATTATGAATAAAGCTACTATAAATATTTATGCGCAAGTTTTGTGTGGACACAAGCTTTCAATTCAAAACTGGACGAGTATCTAAGGAGCATGGTTGCTGGATTGTATGGTAAGAGTATGTTTAGTTTTATAAGAAACTGCAAACTGTCTTCCAAAGTGGCTGTACCATTTCGCTTTCTAGTTAGCAATGAATTAATGGATTATTGCTCCACATCCTTGACAGCATTTAGTGCTATCAGTGTTCTGGATTTTGGCCATTCTACTATGTGTGTAGTAGTATTTTATTGTTTTTTTAGTATGAATTTCCCTGATGGCATATGATATAAAGCATCTTTCATATACTTGTTTGCCATCTGTATATCTTCACTGGTGAGTGATCTGTTCAGATTTTCTTTCTACCTTTTAATTGGGTTGTTCTTTTCCTTACTGTTGAGTTTTAAGAATTATGTCTATATTTTAGATAATAGTCCTTTTGCAAACATTTATTCCCAGTCTATGGTTTGTCTTTTTATTCTCTTGACAGTAATCTTTCACATATCAATTCTTTTTTTGATCGATTGTGACTTTAGTGTTGTGTCTAAAAAGTCATTGCCAAAAAAAAAAAAAAAAACCTGGAAATAATAAGTAATCGTATCAGGACACATGGTTAATATACAAAATTCAATTGCTTTCTCTATATATCAACAATGAACAAGTGAAATTTAAAATTAAAAACACAGTATCATTTGCATTAGCACCCAAAAAATAGAATCTAAACCTAAATCTAGCAAAATGTGTACAGTATTTATAAGAGGAAAACTAGATGACTCTCAAAGTAATCTAGATATTCTTCTGTGTTATCTTCTGGGAGTTTTATAGTTTTGTGTTTTACATTTAGGTCTTGTGATCCATTTTAAGTTAATTTTTGTGAAGAATGTAAGATCTGTGTCTAGATTCATTTTTCTGAAGGTGGATTTCCAGTCATTTCAGCACTGTTTGTTGAACAGACTATCTAACCTCCATTATGTTGCCTTTGTCCGTAAAATGCTCCCTTGTCAAAGATTAATAGGCTATATTTAGGTCTATTTCTGTGCTCCCAATTCTGTTCGATTGATCTATTTGTCATTTCTTTTTTGCCAGTATCATACTGTCTTGATTACTACAGCTTTATATTAAATCTTGAAGTTGGGTAGTGTCATTCCTCCTACTTTGTTCTTCTCCTCAATATTGTGTTGGCTATGCTGGGTCTTTTGCCTCTCTGTATAAACTTTAGAATCAGTTTGTCAATATCTACAAAATAATTCCTGGGATTTTTATTGCGATTGCATTGAATTTATAGATCAAATTGGAAAGAACCAATGTCCTGACAATATTGAGTTTTTCTATCCATGAACATGGAATATAGCTCAATTTCTTTAGTTCTTATTTGATTTCTTACACTGGAGTTTTGTAGTTTTACTCATGTAAATGCTGTAAGCATTTTGTTAGATTTAGATTTAGATTCTATTTGGGGGGTGCTAATGTAATGATAATGTGTGTTCAATTTCAAATTCCACTTGTTCATTGTTGGTATATAGAGAAAGCAATTGAATTTTGTATATTAATCATGTATCCTGATATGATTACTTATTTCCAGGAGGTTTTATTGGTCAGTTTTTTTTTTCAGATTTTCTGTTTAGATAATCATGTCATCTATGAACAAAGACAGTTTTATTTCTTTCTTCCTAATCAGCATACCTTTTATTTTATTTTCTTGTCTAATTCAGTAGCTAACATTTCCAATAGAATGTTGAAAAGGAGTTATGAGAGAATGACTTAGTTCATTTGTGTTGCTATAAAGCAATATCTGAGACTAGGTAATTTATAAAGAAAACAAGTTTATTTGGCTTATGGTTCTGCAGGCTGTACAGAAAGCATGGCACTGGCATCTGCATGTGGTGAGGGTCTCAGACTTCTTCCTCTCCTGGCAGAAGGTGAATGGGAGCTGGTATGTGCAGAGGTCATATGCCATGAGAGGAAGCAAGAAACAGAAGGTAGGTGCAAGGCTTCTTTTAACAACCAGTTCTCATGGGATCTAATAGCGTGAGAACTCATTCACTGCCTCCTTCCCCAGGGTGACATGAATCCATCTCATGAAGGACCTGCCCCCATGACCAAAACACCTCCCCTTAGGCCCCACCTCCAAAAATTGGGATAATTTCAACATGAGGTTTAGAGGGGCAAATATCCAAACTATAGCAAAGAGGATATCCTTACTGTCTTAGTGGGGAACGTTCTAGTTTCTCATGATTAAATATGATGTTAGTTGTGGAGTTTTTTTAGGTATTCCTTATCAGGAAATTCTCCTCTATTTCTAATATACTGAGAGTTTTTACCATGAATGGGTGATAGATTTTGTCAAATGCTTTTTCGGCACCTATTGATAAGATTATGTGATTTTTCTTCTTTAGCCTGTTGTGTAATAGATTACATCAACTGATTTTCAAATGTTGGATTAGCCTTGCATACCTAGAATAAATTCTACTTGGCATGTTATATAATTCTTTTTATGTTGGATTGATTTTGTTAATATTTTGTATCTGTGCTCATGAGAGATATTGGTCTATAGTTTTTGTTTTTTTTTGTTTTTTTTTTCTTGTAATGTCTGCCTGGTTTTGGTATTAAAGTAATACTGGCTTCATAGAAAGATAGGAGATATTTCCTCTGCTCTGCTTCTGAAATAAATTATAGATAATTGGTCCTTTTTTCCTTAAATATTTGGTAGGACTCACCTGTGAATCCATATGGGCATGGTGCTTTCTATTTTGGAAAGTTATGAATTATTGATTCAGTTTCTTTACTATATATAGGCACATTCAAATTGCTTATTTCTTCTTGTGTAGGTTTTGGAAGATTGTGTCTTTTAAGGATTGGTTCATTTCACCCAGATTACCAAATTTGTAACCACAGAGTTGTTCATAGTATTCTCTTATTACTCTTTTACTGTCAATGGGATTTGTAGTGATGTTCCCTCTTTTGTTTCTGATACTAGTAATTTGTGTCCTTTCTCTTTTTCCTTAACCTGGCTCAAAACTTACTAATTTTATTAATTTTTTCAGAGAAACAGCCTATCATTTTGTTGATTTTATCTATTGAGTCCCTGTTTCCAAATTCATTGATGTGTGCTCTCATTTTTATTACATCTTCTTTTTTGTTTATTTTGGATTTAATTTGGTCCTCCTTTTAAAGTTTCCTAAGGAAGCTTAAATTACTGGTTTTAGATTTTGCTTATTTCCTGATATATGAATTCAATGCTCTAAATTTCCCTTCAAGCACTGCTTTTGCTGCATCCCATATATTTTGACAAGTACTTTAAAAATTTTCATTTAATTCAGAATGTTTTAACTTCTCTTGATATTTCTTCTTTAATCCATGTGTTACTTAGAAGTGTGTTGTTTAATCTCCAAGTATTTGGGGATTTTCCAGCTATCTTTCAGTTATTGGTTTCTGGTTTAATTCCACTGTGGTTTGAGAGAAGATGTATGAAGGTGTATTTTATGGCCCAGAATGTGGACTATCTTAGTTAGTGTTCCAGCATCGTGTGAATGCCACTATGGCTTACTGCTTGTACCCTCCAGAGTACTGGCCTGAATCACACCTGGGCTCACTTGATACATGACTGGGGTGGCCAAGGAGTACTATGCTGGAATGCAGGGAGCAGAGTCCAGAGGCAACTTTCAGCAGTGAATCCCTTGGAGAGTGCCCTCGGCTTCTTTTCTCAATCCATTCTACCCTCCTAGAACTTTGGAACTGTGATGAGGAAAAGCAGCCTTTGAGATCTTTGAAATGCCTTCAGGGTATTTCCCCCATCATCTTGATGAATAGCATCTGGTTTCCTTCTATTCATATTATTTTTGTAGGTGTGTGTGTGGAAGGGTAGGTAGACTTATTTTTTGACAGTTAAATTACTTTATTTCTTTTTTATTATTATTATACTTTAAGTTCTGGATCAATCTGCTTAGCAAGCTGTTGCTTGGCCACACCCTTAATTTGCTCTGCTAAACACATTTTATCCCTCTTAGCATGGCCAGCCTATGAATTTTCCAAATCTTTCCGCTCTGCTTCCCCTTTAATTATAACTTTCATCTTTAAGTCATTTGTCTTGCATCTCACTGTATGTGGTTAAAAGTAGCCACACAACAGCCTGAATGCTTTGCTGTTTAAATATTTTTTCTACCAGGTGTTGTAGTTCACCATTCTTAAGTTCTGCATTCCATAAAGTCCTAGGACATGGATATACTTCTTCCAAGTTCTCTGCAACTATGTAACAAGGATGGCTTTTATCCTAATTTACAATACCTTGTTCTTTATTTCCATCTGAGATCTCATCAGAATGGTCTTTATTGTCCACATTTCCACCAACATCCTGATCATGACCAATTAAGTAATCTCTAAGAAATTTCAGTTTTCCCACAGATCTCCTTTGAAGCCCTCATCAGAATCACCCTTAAAGCTCCAATGCAATAGAGGCATTTTGTAAACTACTCCTCCAAATTCTTCCAGCCTCTACCCATTACCAAGTTCCAAAGCTGCATCCTCACTTTTAGGTATCTGTTACAGCAACAGTCTTACTTCTTGGTACCAATTTTCTTTCTTTCTTTTTTTTTTTTTATTATTATACTTTAAGTTCTAGGGTACATGTGCATAATGTGCAGGTTTGTTACATATGTATACTTGTGCCATGTA
>NW_012116677.1:1357810-1402075 GCF_000951035.1 Colobus angolensis palliatus | reverse complement strand
CCATTTTCTATTTTTGTCCATTTTCTGCTGCTATATCAGAAGACCACAGACTAGGTAATTTACAAATAAAAGAGTTTTATTTGGCTTATGGTTCTAGAGGTTGGGAAGTACAAGGGGATGGTGCTGGCCATCTGCGGGGGCCATCTTGTTGCATCATCTTGTGGCAGGAAGGCAAGTAAGCAGATGAGACAGAGAGAAAATGGGGGCCAAATGTAACCTTTTACCAGAAGCCCACTCCTGTAATAACTAACCCACTCCCATGATAATGGCATCAATTCATTCATGAAGGCAGAGCCCTCCTGGCCTAATCAACATTTTAAAGGTCCCATCTCTTAATGCCATGACAATGGCAATTAAATTTCAACATGAGTTTAGGAGGGGACATGCAAACCATACCAAGTCCTTAGTGTATTAATCATAGTTGTTTTAATTCTCAATCTGATAATTGCCAACATTCTTGCCATATCTGAATTTGATTCTGATGCTCACTCTCTCTCTCTCTCCAAACTGTTTTTCTGTTTTTTGTTTGTTTGTTCTTTAGTATGCCTTATAAGTTTTTCTTGATAACAAGACATGATGTACTGGATTAAAAAAATAAAAAACTACTGTAAAAATGGGCCTTTAGTAATGTAGTGGTCAGGTTTTCGAGAAGGGAATTCTATTACTAGGTTTCAGTATTTTCATAAGACTGTGTCTTCAGACTGTAAACTTTACAAATGCTTCTCGGTCTTCCTCCCTACCCACACCCCCACTTACATGGGACAGAATTGCTAGAGAAGGCTGGAGTTGGATATTTTGCTTCTTTCACATAGATGGCTAGAGTGGGCTGGAGTTGAGTGTTTCCCTTCTCTGAGGCCCAATAGACTTTGATAAAACCCCAGCATGTTAAACTCCAGTTAAATAGTTTCTCTTGAGGACAGACTTTGTTAAGAAGAACAGAATACTCTGGTATATTTCACAATGGTTCCTTTTCTCCTCCCTCTGCTGGAAGCATGAGGGGATTTTTCTCTAATATTAACTGTGTTCTCACCTGGTAGAGCTCCAGGAAATAAAACTTATAAAGTCATGGGGGCCTCTGATTACTTGGTTTCCCTGGAGTTTTTAACTCTCAGACTTGTCCACACTGAGCTTCCAGCAATTCATCAATTACAGTTAAGGTTTTCCTACCCTGGTACTGCTTCCTAAAGGGTTTTCTGCTGAAGGGGTTTTCACATAAGTTGTGATTATCTGTATTTGCCTGTCTTTCAGTTTGTGGGGAGTAGTTTGACCTCACTTCTCTTATGAATCTAAGTGTTGATTTTTCAGTTTGTAATTAGATAAATTATTTTTAAAATGGATCTCTTATCCAGATAATTTGTGGTAAGTTTGTCTCTAAAATATCTTAGCTTAAACAAAATTCTACCAGTGGGTTTATCAAGGTTAATTCCACTGCCAATTCAAATACAGAAGTGATCAATGAGCTTCAAATGAGAAGCATTGGCCTTGCGTTGTAAATGCTATAACACCACACACTTCTTTCCATTGCTTGCCAATGCATGATGTTTGTGGATATTAAAAAAACTAAATTGGCAAATGAGAGGGGTTTAATTAACTAAAAACAGAAGATATACCAGGTGAGAATATTTCAATTTGGCTAGCTTTGGAAAACTATTGTGATATTGATGTTATGGAAGCCTGAAAAAAGCCTATGTGTTGCTCTGATTGCTAATAGGTTTTGAATGGAATAAACTGTGGATTTTAAAATTTGTGTTGTCCCCAAAGCTCTTATCTTCTTAGAAACAACAGAGAATTGTTTTTATTGAAGTAATTAATAGCTTTTGGCAGAGATGGAATTAAAAAAAAAAAAAGCATACAGACCGCCCTACTGAACAGCTCACCACCTCACCCACTGCTAACCAGGGTGGGAAGATTCACAGATGCTTCTATCAGAAATGCTGATGTGCATCGTTGGAGGGAGGGAGGCTGCCAGTTCCATGAGGAATGGGCTGTAGGAGCCAAATGGAACTGAATTTCAGGAGAGAGCGAAAATGGAGAAGAAAAGCAGTAGCATGCTTATGTTTGTTCAACTTTCCTTTCTGATCTCAGAAGTGTATAAGGTTTAATCTTCAAGTGGGTGATATGACAGTAAAAGGCATAACAAAGAAGCTGTTTCCACAATGCATTTTAGTCAGTTTGAGGATGCATGGCCACATCCTTCCACCACAATGCCCTCTACAACCTGACTAGGGGATCTTCCCCTGCAGTTGCCCCCACTTCTGCATCCTCTTCCACCAGCTATGAACACCCAATACTTCAAAGTCTTTTGCTTCCTTAAGGACAATAGCAACACAAGAAGTCAGGTCAGGTCTTGTTCTTCCCCTTTCTACCTAAATGGGTTTTTCTGAAAGGAAGAAGCCAAGGAGAAGGGACTTGAGATGCTAGGTAATCATCTGAGTGTACAATGTTAATACTTCCTTACCTCACACATCTGATTTCCTAGTTTGCACATGCTTTTTTTCTGTATATCTTTTGAAGCTCTTTGAAGACAAAGAAGCCCTCTATCCTTTGCCCAGGAAAGTTCCACATGCAAAGGGGTCCTTTCAAGTGAGCTTTTAATCACACCAGAAATAAGTTTGCCGTGTGGTTTCTTTATGTGGCTGGCATACTGCAGTCCATGTTATTTTCAAATTGAAGATGTTATTTCCACTACCTGAAGATTATGTGTCTAGATACCTCAGAATAGAAGGGCTGTACTGATAGCCATATTAAAACCATAAAAATACCATTATGTTTTTCAAGGCAGAGTCAGATTGAGTTAATCAGAATTCGTTTGCAAGATCCTGTTTGTTTCTGTGTTGAAAATAGCGTCAGGTTGACAAGTCTTTTGTTCCCACACGATCACATTGGCTTCTATTCTAATCTGTGTGATACCCGGACAATACGGATCAGCTAAATGTGATCTAATTGATTCTGACTCTTCTGATGTGACTGATAGTTTTGCATGGATTTTGATTAATCAGAAATGTATAGAATATTCATGTCTCATCCCACAGTTATGACAGGTGCAGACTTTGCTTTTCATACGTTCAGAATAAAGCCACAATTCAAAGTGTCCCTTTCATCTGACATACTACTAATTGAATGATTTCTTTCTTGAAATAACAGAATAGCCTGTTGGCTTTATACTTTTGAAATGGGAAATGTGATTTAGAAAAGCTCCTGTGAAGTGTTATCAATGGTAAATAAATTTGTAATGATGTAATTCAGACGCTCTCAACATAAGAGAATCTCTGAAGATTTTATTGACTTGATAAGGAGAATAATGGAAAATATACAAAATAGACTCTATAGCAAATATCAAAAGATTCCAATCAACATGGAAGGTAGCATCATTTTACCCTCAACGAGAGTATATTTTTCTGTTTTCCTCCAGGACCTTTAATTCCAAATCCCTGTAAATGCTATCAAAGAAAAGATAAACACATGGAAGCGCAGAAAGGGATTCAGTCTCAAATACAGATAAGACTGATTGTTGTCTCATCCTAAGTGAAGAGGGAGACTTCTTATCCCACTGGAGATGCATGAAGTTGGAAAGAGCATCACTCATACACGTACAACAACAACAACAACAACAACACACCAAAACAAAGACAAACAAACAAAAAAACCCCAAAAATCTACAACTTTCATTTACGCTGTCAGAGTGCTAAGGAATGATAGTTGCCTGTGAAAAGAGATGAGGTGAGAATATTTTCTTACCTAGGACGTATGAAGCTGAACACTTGTAAGAATAACTTAGCTAAATTTGTTAACAAATTGGTAAAAACTGAGCATAGGTTAGCAAAATTTGTGTGTAGGTTAGCAATGGAAAGAACACAGAACCTCTAGGGCTACAGATATAAGGGGGCTTTTCACCCACTTTTCCACTAACCTTACCATGTCCTTGCATGCAAAAATAATGGGGAGCGTCTTTAGAAAGCATCCCTTGAAGGCCATGCTTGCAGGAGGTGAATGGCAAGGCCATGCTTGCAGGAGGTGAATGGCAAGGCCATGCTTGCAGGAGGTGAATGGAAAGGGAGGATCCCCTTCTCCCTGATCCCTTTCCCCTACCTCCCCTATGGAACAACAGTCTTATACTGTGGGAAGAAGGGCAGCAAACACTTTAGGTACTCTTGAAAAAACCCATTGAGGATGGAAAGAAAATAGAAAAAAATAAACCTCCTAAACTTAAGGGAGGTGCAGAAGCTTTCAGAAAGCAGTGAAAGCCCATGAGACTCGGGGGCACAGTGATTACCTAGGTCTGACACATTGTTTGAACCACCAAGAATACCACTGTTATCATCATCAGGCTAACACATATTAAGGAATGGTGCAGCTCTTCTTAGAGAATTGCAGGAATGTGGAAAGAGACCCTCTCTGAGGTAAAGCAAATAGGGATGACCTAATGCTAAGGTTGAAGCAGACATTGAGAAAAACCCTATGTTGATCCAGCCCCCACCCTAAACACAAGTCATTACTAGAGGAATTTGAAGCCTGTAGTGCACTGTGAGTAGCCATAGCAACAACAAACCCTAAACGCAGCTCAACTCAGACTAGATTAATTTAAAATTCCACATTAAAGGCCTAGGAAAGATGCACCCAGTTTTAGACATAAAACTATTTATCTCACTCTCCGCTATTCTGCACAAAACGTACAGCTTTCAGCAAAAAGTATGAGGCAGGTGAAAAAGTAACAAAACACACTGCAAAGAGACAAAGTAAACAACAGAACCAGACTCAGATATGACACAGATGTTGGAACTTTCAGACAGGAATTAAAATAACTATGATTAATATGTTAAAGTTTCTAAAAAGAAAGGGGGGGCAATATGCAAGACCAGATGGGTAATTTTAGCAAAAGGATGGAACCTAAAAGCAAAAGTTACATAGAAATACTTAAGATGATAAATCCACAGTAATAGATAAAGAATGCCTTCAATAGGCTCATTAGTAGACTCAATACAGCTGAGAAAAGGATCAGTGAACTTGAAGATAGATTTATAGCCAAAAGATACATTAATTACCAAAACTGAAACACAAAGAGGAAAACTAATAGGGGGAAAAAAAGAACAGAGCATCTAAGAGCTGTCGGAAAATGTTCAATGATTTAGCATATGTGTACTTAGAATTCTAGAAAGAGAAGAGAGAAATGAAGAGAAGAAACAATAGCTGAAAATTTTCTAAAATTAACGACAGTATGAAATCACAGATTCAAGAAGTTTGGAGAAGACTAAGCAAGATAAATACCACACACCTAGGCATATCATACCTACACTGCTCAAAACCAAAGGGTATAAAAAGACAACCTTACAAGCAGCTGAGAGAGAGAGAGAGAGAGAGAGAGAAACAAAGTTTCATATAAAAACAAACACAAGAATTACAGCTAACTTATTATCAGAAATTGTATAAACCAAAGGCATTGGAGTGACAAAAGAACTGAAAGAAAAAGAAAAAGAAGTCAACCTAGAATTCTACACCTGGAAAAAATATCTCTTAAAAATGAAAAAGAAATAAAGATTTTATTTGATGAACAAAAATATATTATTTTTTTGCTAGCATATCTACCCTGAAGTAATTTTCTAAAGGTTTTCAGGCAGAAGGAATAGATAAAACTTGGATATATAAAAATTGAGAGCTGTGGAATGGAATAAATTTATATTTTCTTACTTTTAAATCTTCTAAAAGATAGCAGAGTAAGTATTGAAAGCAAAATAATTATTTGATTCGCAAAATAAATTAACTTTTTTTGACAAAATTCGACATCTATTTGTGATTTAAAATACCAAGCAAACTTGGAATCGCTGGAAAATTTCTTAACAACATAAAAGGCATCTACTAGGAGACTATAGCTAACAACATATATGAAAACTGAATGTTTTCCTCCTAAGATCGGCAGCAAGGTAGGAATTTCCTCTCTTTCTATTCCTAGTCAGCATCATACTAGAAGTGCTAGTTAGGACAACAAGACAATAAAGAAAAAACAGAAGTCACGTGAATTAGAAATAATGAGATAAAATGCACTATTCACAGATGACATAATTGTCTATACATAAAATCCCAAATAGTCTCCAAAAGAAGTTCTAGAACAAATAAGTCAGTTTAGCAAGACTTCAAAGTACAGGATCATCATGTACAAATTAATTGTATTTTTATATATAAAAAATGAAAAATTAGAGTTTCATATTTTAAAAACAGCAATATCATTTATAATAGCACCAAGTGCAGGATCTGTATCTCAAAAAGCACAAAATACTGATTTAAAAAAATCAAAGAAGACTTAAAGAAATGGAGAGATAAACTCTGTTTATGGATTGGCTAAATATTGCTAACATGGCAATTCTGCCCCAAATTGATCTACCGACTCAAAGAAATCCCAATGAAAATCCTAGGAGAATCTTTTATTGATATCGATAAACTATTTGTAATATTTGTATAAAATAGGAAAGGAACTAAAACATTCAAAACAATTTAGAAAAAGAACAAAGTTACAGGACTCACACTAGCTGATTTTAATACTTACCATAAAGCTATAGTAATCCAGACAGTAAGTTATTGGTAAAAGGATGAGCATATAGATCAATGGAACAGACTAAAGATTTCAGAAGTAGACTCATAAGTACGTGGCAACTGATTTTTAACAAAAGTAGAAGGACAATTCAGGGTATTGGATGGGGCTGGATGTCTATATGAAGAAAAAATGACCCATACCTTACACCTTTTATGAAACTTAACATGTATCAGAGACCCACCTCTATATAATTTGTTTTAAAAAAAGAGAAAATTTTTGTGCTCTTGTGTTATGCAAAAAGTTCTTAGATAAGAAACCGAAAGCACAATCTATAAAAAAAGAATAAATTCATAAACTTGGTTTTATAAAAGAGCTGAAAACTATTCAAATGTCCATAAACAAACTATAATCTATCCATACAATGGAATACTACCTACAATAATAATAAACAAACTATGAGTCATACAATACTGATGAATCACAATTGCATTTTGCTAAGTGAAAGAAGATAGACCCAATAATTATATATTGTATGATTCCACTTATATGACATTCTGAACAAGGCAAAGCTATCTCATAAAGAACAGATCAGTAGTTGCTAGGGATTAGGAGTTGTGGGAGGGTTTGACTACAAAGGAGCAGCAGGAGGGAATATTTTGGTGTTATGAAGCTGTTTTGTGTTGATTATTCTGAGTGATTATCTACCCCGTGACTCTGCATTTGTCAAAATCTGTAGAACTGTATACCACAAAGAGTGTTTTTTACTGTATATAAATTTAAAAATAAGTTTTAAAAAATAAATGCAGTAGGTTTTGCTATCTTTCCGAATAACACATTTTCTGGTACTACTCTGACACACCTGACTTCCAAATCATGGATGTTTTTATTAGCCTCTGGGTCACCTCCCTTTCTCTCTTCTCATCCTTCTAGACCTGCACTGTGCAATACTATAGTCACTACCTATGTGGGGCTATAAAGCACTTTAAGTATGGCTAGTCCAAACGGAGATGTGCTGTATGTGTCAAATACATACCAGATTTTAAAGGCTTAGGACAAAAAAAAGTAAACTGTTTTATTGTCATACGCAAATTAATTATGTTTGAAATAAAATGTTTTACTATATTGGATTAAATCCAATATAGCATTAAATTACTTCACCTGTTTCTTTTTACTTTTTAAATGTGACTTCTGAAAAATTTTAAATTACATTTGTGGCTCATGTTTTGTTCCTACTGGACAGCACTGGTGTAAAGTTCTGCGGTGACTGGACATCTCTGCTTTTCCAAGTTTCTGACCCTTAGCTCTTCGGAACAGACTAAACTCGGGTTCTGGCATTCTTTCCTGGACCATGGATACTGCTTTCTCCATCACTCTCTGTTTTTCTGTACCCACTCCTACTTTCGCTTCCCTTCGTCTCCTTGGGAATACAATAATATAATGAAATAATGATCTTGCCACTGTATTGGTTTGTTCTCACGCTGCTGATAAAGACATATCTAAGACTGGGTAATTTACAAAAGAAAGAGGCTTAATTGACTCACATGGCTGAGGAGGCCTCACAATAATAGTGGAAGGTGAATAAGGAGCCAAGTCACATCTTACATGGTGGCAGGGAAGAGTGGACTTGTGTAGGGAACTCCCCTTTATAAAACCATATGATCTCATGAGGCTTATTCACTATCATGAGAACAGCATGGGAAAGACATACCCCCATGATTCAATTACTGGGAGGTAACTACCATGACACACGGGAGTTGTGGGAGCTACAATTCCAGATAAGATTTCGGTGGAGACACAGGCAAACCACATCACCCATGAACAGAGGTGTTTTATTTAAACAGCACAAAGTTTTTCAAGTTTTGAATTCCCAAAATTGGTGTGATACCTCTCCAGTTCCCACAAGACCCACCACTACCTATGGAAACTTTACATGTTTACATTATTTATCTGGACTCTGAAGAAATTTGGGTTTATGAATCCTAGACTAGCCTACCTTTCTCATTTTAAAGATGAGATCATCAATGCCCAGGATGGGAAGCAATTTTCCTGAATTGTTTTGATCAGAGGAACAGCCAGGACTATCTCCAAGTCCACTGCTCTTTCACATTCTTCACTATCACAAACAAACCTGCTCTCTCGGTTTGTTTTCAAAATCCTGTGGGACTTCAGTACAACAGCAGATCATCAGCTAGCCTCTTCTGATGTAATTCATGAACTCTCTCAATCAAATGTGGCTGCAAATTGTGTCACAAGAACACCTTCCACCATCTCTCCCTTGAGTTACCTGCTACGATTCATTTAGAACCTTGCTTCATTTTCCCCATATTAATTCCAAAGATTCAAAAAAGTTATTTTTGTATATGCTGTTTGTATACAGACATATCTCAGTACACAATTGATCATCTGCCGTGGGATTTTGGTACTACTGTGGAATCCAAGCTCCTAGAAGTAGTCAAATCTATGTCAAATTGTACTTACTGGGTGTATTAGTCTGTTTTCACAATGCTGATAAAGACACACCCGAGACCGGGCAATTTACAAAAGAAAAAAGTTTAATTGGACTTACAGTTCCACGTGGCTGGGGAAGGTCTCACATTCATGGAGGAGGGTGAAAGGCACTTCTTACATGGTGGTGGCAAGAGAGAATGAGGAAGAAGCAAAAGCAGAAACCCCTGATAAACCTATCAGATCTTGTGAGACTTACTCACTATCATGAGAATAGCATGGGAAAGACTGGCCCCCATGATTCAATTACCTCCCCCTGGCTCCCTCCCACGACAAAGGAGAATTCTGGGAGATACAATTAAAGTTGAGATTTGGGTGAGGACACAGCCAAACCATATCATTCCTAGAAGTCAAGGGAGTCAAAGTTATGTCAAATTATAATTACTGGGGAATGGATGGATTATGAAAAATTTTGAGTTTCTTTTTTTATTGTGGGATTTTTAACTTCTTTGAGTCTCCTCTGAGCACCCACTCAGATTGTGGAAGTCTGAGTGCAGAACTTGGCACAAGATGGGCCCCCACCAAATACTAGTCCCCATGAGTTTTTACCTAACAGATTATTTTCCATTGTCCCTCTTTTCCTCCAAGTCTGTCTGGCCCTGCTTTGCTGTCAGATTCTAACTCAGTTCACTGTGAAGAAAGGTAAATCAAAACACACCTTAAAACACTTTCCTCAGTTAGCTCTTGCGTCTGTCCAATTATCCCCTTTTGGGACCCCTTTGTGTCAGTCTCTGACTAATCAGTGTTCACACCACGTCCTGATTTAGTATAAACTGCAATTTTCATGAACACAGGGAGAGATTCACTCCCTCTTCCAAATTAATGATGAAGGCGTTAAATAAGAACATCCCCAACAGCCATTTCTGCAGCTCCCTACGACCAGATACTTTACAATTTATCAATAACCTTTCTTTGTGATCTTGTAGCTAATTTTGCAAATAAAATTTCCTGAGACATATCAAATCTTTACCAACATAAGATATATTACATCTCTTGCATTTCCCCTTCATCTATTCATAACTCTGTCAAAAAAAAGCTATTGTGCAGGAATGATTTGTTTCTCTGAAGCCTAAGTCACTTATTGTTACTGATATCATCACTCTCCTGCTACTTAGAGATGTGTGTGTGTGTGTGTGTATATATATATGTGTATGTATATATATATGTAAAATTATGATTTGAAGTGATGTTTACAGGGCAATTATTGCCAGTATCTTTCTTTTCTTCTTCCTTACTTCCAAAATCAGGTTATGTTTCATATTCACACCAGTCCATCCATCTGATAATTTTCCTGATTCCATACCAAGTGCTCAGCCTGATTTCTGATGATTACTATATGAAGCTCATCAAACTCTAGGGGACCCATCCTCTGGATCTTGAGCAACATCCTAAGTAATATAGGCCAATGTCAAGGAGTCCTTGCACTCTCACAGCATGAGGGAAACCCACTTCCCAGGCACCAAAAGAGAAATGTAAGAACCCTAGGTTCTTCCATTAGTGGAAATATATTTTTTTCAGGGAGCACCTGTGGAGATACAGGGTTTTTAGAAAATAAAAAAGTTATGGAGATCAACTAGGAATAGAAGTCCTGCCTCATTTTCATGTGACCTAAAATAAATTGGGAAATTTGCCCATCTTAATCTCCTGGATATTTTACTTGTTTTGGTGTCTTGTCTTTTAAAAAAAGAAAATGGGCATTTATTGAAAGCCTGTCCTAAGCCTGTCTACGCAACTCCTAATATATATTTTATTATCCCCATGTTATGGATTACATTATAGAGATTATAGTTATGTGGTTATACCTGAAGCCACAAAGGCAGCAGGTAGAGCTGGGACTCTTATACTGTCTGTTTAACTTCAGAGACCTGTCATTTTCCACCACCCATGCTGATTTACGTTTTGCAGAAAATCATTCTGTGACTATAGATAAGTCTCATCCTACTCTGACCCCAGTTCCCTCTCCTGTAAAATGGAGGGGTTGTAATAACTTCATTGCTAAGATTTCTGCTTGTTGTAACACTCTGAGAACCTTGAAGGACTTGAATTCAGGGCAAGAAAAGACCTCATTGTCTTTCCTATAGGTAAATGCTAATTTTAAAAAATAGAAAAAATAATGAGAGAACAATATGAGCTAAGACATATTGGCCTAAGTAAATGTGAGTGTGGTTCATGCAGATTCAGAAAACTAAATGACTAGAAGCAATTTTGCAAATTTCCTTAGACATACCAACTAGGCCATAAAAAATGGAAAATGCTGAGATTGAAAACTTTATGGCTTCCCAACTGCTGACTCCAACTCAAGTTGCAGTTCTTCACCAGGTAATCCAAAAGAGACTTTTACAGGTTTTTTGAACTGAAAGCTCAGCCTTTTGGAGAACATGATTCTGTTTACTGATATTTCCAGAAATCTTCATCACTTAAGGAATTTGAACTACTAGTATGATCTTTAGTACCTTTGATAGGGAGAAATTGACTACATTCTTAATGTTCTTGTTTCTTTTCCTTCCTTCCTTCCTTCCTTCCTTCCTTCCTTCCTTCCTTCCTTCCTTCCTTCCCTCCCTCCCTCCCTCCCTCCCTCCCTCCCTTCCTTCCTTCTTTTTTAGGGAAAAGAGGGGAAGGGTTTTGCTTTCAGCAGCTTCTGTGTTTCAATTTGTAGTTTCTACAAACAATATTTTTAAAGACTCTAATAGGCTCACTCACCAATGGCCTGGCCCATGCTCCATGTTCTCTCCCAGCCGGGACACTTGGCTCCTTGGCCAAGGCAGTGAAAGAAGAGACCATGGACTGGTCATTGACGATGGCTCCAGCATGTACAAAGCTGGCTTTGCTGGACACAACGTTCCCCAACCCATGCTCCCTCTCCATCACTGGGCACCCCTGACACCAGGGCATGATGATGGGCATGGACCAGAAGGACTCCTACATTGGTGACTAGGCCCAGAGCCAGCACGAAAGCCTGACCCTGAAGCATCGTATTGAGCATGACATCATCACAAAATACAATGACATGGAGAAGATCTGGTTCCACATCTTCTAGCTGCACATCACCTCTGGGGAGCACCTGGTTCTGCTGACCAAGGCCTCCCTGAACCCCTAGGCCACTCATGAAAAGATGACCCAGATCATGTTGGAGATTTTCAACATCCCAGCCTTGCAGGTGGACATCCAGTTTGTGCTATTGCACTCATCTGGCGGCACCACTGGCACTGTGATGAACTCTGGTGACAGGGTCACCAACATGGTGCCTCTCTACCAGGGCTGCGCCCTCTTGCATGCCATCCTGCATCTGACCTGGCTGACTGGTACCTGCCTACCCCACAAATACCCTCACAGAGCAAGGCTACAGCTTCACTTCCATAACCAAGCAAGAAATCATGCACAACATCAAGGAGAAGCTGTGCTATCTCTCCCTGGACTTCCAGAGAAGATAGCCACCACAACCTCTAGCTCCTCCCTGGAGAAGAACTAGGGGCTTCCAGACAGCCAGGTAATCACCACTGGCAATGAACAGTTTCAGTGTCTAGCCCTCCTTCCTGGGTGTGGAATCTTGTGGCATCCATGAGACCACATTCAACTTCATCATGAAGTGTAATGTGAACATCTGCAAGGACCTGTTTGCCAACACAGTGCTGTCTGGTGACACTATCATATATCCGAGCATCACTCACAGGATGCAGAAGGAGGTCACTGCCCTGGCTCCGAGCACCATGAGGATCAAGATCACCACTCCCCTTGAGGGCAAGTACTTGGAATGGATTGATAGCTTTATCCTGGCCTTGGTGTCCTCCCTCCAGCTGATACAGATCAGCAAGCAGGAGTGTGATGAGCTGGCCCCTCCATCATCCACTGCAAATGCTTCTAAATGGACTGTGAGCAGATGCATAGCATTTGCTGCATGAGTTAATTCAGAAGTATAAATTTGCCCCAGGCAAATGTATACACCACATGCTAACCTCACAAAATTGGAATAAGCCTTTGAAAAGAAATTGGTCCTTGAGGCTTGTATCCAATGTTGGCACTGGATTATAGAATTTGTTGCTGATTTTGACCTTGTATTCAAGTTAATTGTTCCCTTGGTATTTGTTTAACACCCTGTACATATCTTTGATGTAAACCCTTAGTACATGTGGCTCAATCACTTCGTGGCTGAGGTGAAAACATGCTTTTGGAGGAGAAGTCTGTGGCTTGGTGTGTCTGCATGACCAGCAGTCTCTCAATCTGCACAGGTATTAATGTGCCAGAAGAGAGTGCTTCAGGATTTCTCTAGAGGCTGACAAAATTTCTGAACCAGTTGTCCTTTCTGTCTTTCCGATCTATGAGGGTTGGAGAAGTCCAAGCCTTAGGACCCAATTTCCTTTCTTACCTGATGTTTTCCTGTCAGAACACCGTGGCTTGCCTTGAGTTAGAGGTGGTTTGCATTTGCACCTGTAAATGCATTCATCCTTTTAATTTATGTAAGGTTTTTGTAGACAATTCTAGATTCTTTAAAAGATGAAAACAAATTTTTGTTTTCTACTGTTATGTGAGGACATTAGGCCCCAGAAACATGTCATTTTGTAAGGAAAAATAAAGTGCTGCAGTAAAAAAAGATAAAACAAGATTAAAATAAATAGTTTACTGGGCATACTTTTACATAAAATTTCTCTATATATCTATGAAGTCAGCCTGTCTTTTGATTCCCTCCGATGGACCAAGTACCTTAAGCAAGTATTCCTTTCTTGCCAGCTTGAATACAATTACATTTTGTATGATAAATCCCTGTGAAGTTTTTGATACTAGGTAAGATTTGGAGAAATGGGGGCTAGCTGGTTAAAAACTCAAGTCCAAGGTACTCTTTCAATCATATTATAAAAAATGTGTATTTTAAAAATTGAGATTCATGTAATTTTCTGACTTGATTGAACTAGAAACTCTCAGCAAGAGCTTGATTTCTAGCCCATTATCCAGACCAAATAGGTTTGGATGAGCTTCTGTTAAGTATGCAATTCTTAGGCTCTCTGAATTCTGCTCATCAACAGTAAAGATGCTGCAGACGACAAACAGAGGAGCTTTTGGGTCCTCTAATTTCCACTGTCTGAGCCATCAGTGAGCAGGGGCACAGCATCCTAATAGAGGCTGCCTGCACGTGCCCTTTCCCAAAATAGCTACTTGGCTACCCTCCTTTGGTTACTTCTCTGGGCTAGGAACATAAAAGGCTGGCAAATTTAGGATTATAAATGTCACTGCATAGTATCAGCAGATCACATAGGGGTGATAAAAGTATTAAGCCCCTGGAAGAGGGGCGGGTCTTAATTTTCCTACCTTTAAAATGGGAGTAATGCCATTTTAAAGGTGTGGTAAAAAAGAGAGGTGATATATACATGTATATACATAAAACGTCATGCAAAGTCCCTAGCATAGGGAACACAATAAAGTGCTTGTGACAACCGGTGGTTGTTGGTGCTGTTTAATGAATGTAACTAGCACATATGGAAGGTCTGCTTCATGTCCATGCTTTGCAAAGCTCTGAGATCACAGACATTAGGGCTCTTGTACAGGCAGAGCCCACATGGACCCCTACTTCCATCGATGCTCTTCCCAGAGCCCTCACTATTTGCCAAGCTTGTTAAGCTTCCGTTGCATGCCAGGCAGGCTAGAGTGCCACCTCTTCTTATCCAGATCACCAGGCCTGGTAGTCATGCAATTTCAGGCATGAAAGAAACCTTTACCAACAAAACGAAAAAGGAATTCTAACTTCTTTCTTTGCCAATTCCTGAACATAGATGGTCACGAGAACTGAGATATAAGCTTTTTTTCCCCCCAGTGCCTCAAAAGGCATGTACTACTTAGTTTAGGCCTACAGGTGATTTATTCTTTTTGAATATATTACTCAAAGTATCAGTGCTCAATCTGAACACATCTTAAAATTGCATATATGCCTTTTTTATGAAAGGGTGTTAGAAAGCTGCAGCTGTCTGGCATGCGCCAGTAGTTTAAGTGTGTTTGTGTGTGTTTGTGTGTCATGTAAGTTATCCATGCTCTTTTAGAGAAAACGCCACTATGCAGGGTCTATTTAATTGTTAATCTTCTGGACTCTTTTGGGCATTCATATATGTGCATCAAAATTTTAAAATGTAGACATCCTGTAATAAAATAGGGCCATATTTAACATGCTACTTTTATTCCATTCAATAACATCGTAATTCTCTTTACATCTCTCTCTCATATATACATATGTGTGTGTGTATACACCCATTTATATCTTCATCCCAAATGACTATAAATACTATAATTTATTTAATCAATTTCCTGTTATCAAACAGTTGTTTTAATTTTTTTCTCATAAATGTGACCCAGGCATTACTAGCCAATACGTACAAATACAGTAACATTAGTTCCCCACATTTAATATCTCTAACGGCCCAACTCCCAACATTTTCAGAATTTTCCTCCTTCAGTATTTCCAAGAATTCCCAAGCGCTTACATGTGTCTGTGGATCACTCCTGTTGCTCACTTCTCTGGCCAGCTGAACCAAGGCAATGCATCCCCAAGCCTGACAGTTCCACAGGACGTGCTCTGGTCGGGCACTGTGCCCCTGTTGCTGTGCTACTGACCTCATCACCATGTTCTGAAAATCCACCATTTCAAACGTGTCCACTAATGTGTTTCAAAATTGGCAACCTCTTCTGCTATCATAAGCCCTATGAGGTGAAAAGGAAAAGATGTCTTCATTATGCTCAGCTAGGATCCCACAGCGAGCTTGCCTGCTGCCCAGTGTGTCCACCGTTGTTATACACTCTATAGTTCTCACTTAACTACTTTATTTGAGTGACCACCCACATCTCCCTAGTAGAGGGCAGAATGACCAGTTTACTGGGACTTTTCTGGTTTTAGCACCGTAAGTCCCATGGCCCAGGAAACTCCTCAATCCTAGGCAAATCCTAGTTGGCCTCTCTAGTAGAGGGGTTAATTCAAGTGCTGGTATCAGCTAACACTTTGTATTTGGAATCATTGCTTCCTTCTATTGATGAGGTCCTGTTGCTAAGTGAGGGGCTTACTTTCTCCTTTCTGATGAAACTCACCTTAGGATTACCCCCCATCTGGTTTACACCAGAGCCACATTCACCAGACATGCATGCCTACTATATCTCAACCTCAAAAAAAAAAAAAAAAAAGAGAAATGGTTTTAAGTATTTTATCCCAAGAGGCTCTTCAGCTCTTCAATTAGCCTTGTGTTTAGCCTCTTAAAATGGATGCAGGTACATTTAAGGTGGGAGAGGTGTTGCCTGATCCCACTCAGCAGAAACTCTGGAATCCCATTGTTTTCACTTTCACGTGAACAAGGCCAGATGAATATCCTTGCACTTAGACCTCTATGCATGAGCTTGATTGTTTCTTCAGGATAACTTTCCCCAAATGTAATTGCATTTTGGGATTTGATACATATTGCAGTTTCTCTCCGAAAGGTCTATTCCAATTTACTCTTTTGAATTTATTTTTTAAACCATGCAAATCGATGTTCAGAATGAAAAAGCTCTGACCAGTTTCTAGGAGAACAGAGTATGTTCTATCCCAGAAAGTCCTTGCCAGAGGGAAAAGGGAGAGGACATGAGAGAAGGGCTGGGGAAGAACAGTTCCAGGGTTGCCTCAAAGGACATGAGCTTTAATAAGCCCCTTATACTGAGGGCTTTGTGGTTATTATAGAGCACCTTCTCCTAGAATATCTATGCAGTCCCTCTGAGCACAGTGTTTCCTCTTTCATTCAGGTCAAAATTTCTGCAGGTTGCTACACCCCAGCCAGGGAATCTGCACTTGGAAGGAAAACAGAGGCTGGGAAAATTCCACCCTGACTTGCCCTCTTTTCTTGTTTGATTCATATGAAACTGTGGCTACTGGCCTCCAGGAAACAAAAATGATAGGAAACCCAAACCCAGGTCATCATTAGCAAAATGAAGCAGTTTTCCAGTTAGTTGGAGGACAGCCCAACGTGGGGTGGAGGATTCTGTCTTAGAGAAAGTTCCTAAAACGATGTATGATACTTATCAGGGTAACTGACAGTGCTTTGTGCGTCATGCAACCCTCGATTACCAGGTCTCCTGGCTTCATGGGTCTAGTTCCCTAGTGAAAAAATGGTTACCTCCTAGAATCAGGCAGAGAAGGTGAAACCTGGGTGTATGGAGTTTATCAAGTTATATTCAACATATAACCGGCACAGCTAACATTTTCTTGGTATATGAGTGTATCAAGGTTATATTCAACACATACTCTAGGATGAAACACAAAGGGAGATGTATATAAAGGGCATGTCTAGCTCCATACAGTTTCAAATCCAAGTAAAGAAAATGTAAGGGATTTGGAAGAAAGAGAATATCCTGTTTGTATGAATATTTTGTAACTCTTGCAAGATATTGGAAATGATCTCTTCACTGAGTAGTATGGGAAGCAAATCACTGTTACCATTAAATCTGATTTGAATGCCAAGTGCACTAAATAGATGCCCATTTACACAATTAACTTGAAAAATGATAAAAAATAAGACCCAACTCCCTCATCACTCCTGCAGAGTCCTGGGTAGGTAGGTGGTCTTGATCTTAGTCCTAGCTGACCAAGGTTTTCCAACCAAGAGCAGGCTTCCAGGATGCTCCCACTGGCTTATCCAAGGCCTTCTCCTGAGCTTCCTGCACTTGAGTGAGGAACAAGGAGCAAGAAATCACTGCATTGGAGATCATGGCTAAGATAATGCTCTTATTTGGGTACTTAACTCTCTTATGTCTCATAGGGGGAAGTAATCCAGCAGGACATACCAGAAACTTGGTTTCTGGTCTGCGTAAATCTTACCATAAGCAAGCTGCTTCTCCTCTCTGGGAATCAGTTTCCTGGCCTTTAAAATTAGGAGCTTGAACTATGTTGTCTCCTAAGATCTTTTCACTGCTACTATCGTCAACAAAACAGCCCCCATCAAATAAATCACCTATATCTCTTTTGAGTTTTAGAAAAGTTCAATTTAAAAATCATCATTGGAATTTCTGCAGGCGCTGTGTGAAAAGTCACATGCTAAAGGGTAATTGTTTGCCCTTGATTGTTTCACTACTGTTGCCCTGGTTGGCCTTGGGTAGTGGGAGGCTTCTAAGTGCCCTGGACATGGACAAAACCATCCCTCATCATCAAAATGGCAAAAGAAAGTACAATTTTGCTGTTTTTGTGCCATTCTTGGGGTTTCATTGGCTTCTTGGAAGGCAAATAAATTACTTTTCACCACCTTCACTGCTATATCCCTTCATATTTTACAGTTTTCTGAAGTCCTGTTATGCTTTCATCTAGAGTCCAGATTCTAGATGGACTGTACTTACTCCAGCCTTTCTCCGAGCTCCAACTAAAGAACATCTGAAATAAACACTTCTACATTTATTGTAAGCTGGTTTCCAGGGTTGATCCTGAGAAGTCGGCAGCCAATTTGATCATGGTTCCTGTGGAGGTACCCTGTCTTTTCTTGTTTTGTTGTCACTTGTTCATGTTGCTCATTTTATCATGTTTTTAGCAATTTTTGTTCATCATCTCATATTCCCTGAAATTTTATTTATAATAATTTTTTGAGCACTGTGTTCTTCAGAGAGAGACCTCATCAACCTGGAGTTATTTTTAACCACATGGTTCATGTGGAGTTTTTAGGCCAGTGAGATAGCACAAATGTGTGTCCAAATCCCCCAAGCAAAGGTTCAGGCAGACAAATGTCGCTCTGTGAGGCAGGTTATCCTACTGAGGGTGTAACCCTTCAAGGGTGACGTTTTATTCAGAGCCCCAGTCTTTGTCTCTAGCCCCCTCTGAATGTGTGACTCTAGGCCACCAGGATAATCCTTGGATTTGGGAAAAATGTTAGCTGTACTGGTTTTAAAATATGTCTACGTATTCTCTAGTACTTCTCCCTTCAAAAAGTGGAAACTAAATTCCACTCCCCTAGAGTGTGAGCTGAACTTGATGACTTGTTTCTAATGAATAGAAAATACTGGAAGTCATGGTGCATGACTTTCAGGACACTATGGCCTCCTCCTTGCTCTCCTTGCATTGCTTATCCTGGAAGAAGCCAGTTACCAAAGTGTCAGGACACTCAATCAGCTCTATAAAGAGGCACCATGGCACGGATCTGAGGCCTCCTGCCAAAAGCCATGTGAGTGTGCCGTCTTGTAAGCACATCGTCCAGCACCAGAAAGCCTTCAGATGATCATAGCCATAGCCAGTACCTTGACTGCAGCCTCTGAGCCAAACCCACCCAACCAAACAGCTCCCAAATTTCCAACCCACAGAAACTAGGAGATAATAAATGTTTATCATTTTAATACACACGTTTTAGGATAATTTGTTACTCATCACTAGCTTATCTCTTGGAATTCTTCTTGTTTGTCACTTCTGGCCTTTCATTATTTACTTTATTGCCAGAATAGCCATGCTTTTAAAAAGGACTTATTACATTTCATGTAGGATCTTGGGGAGTCACTTCTTGGGAGCAGCTTCTGCATATCCAGCCTGCCATATTTCTGAAAACAGAAGTCCTCCCATTTGTTAACAAATCCTCTTGTCAAATGTAAAGCTAGTGAGGCAGGTTCATTAACCTCATGATGTAGGTAAGGAAGCAGTTTCAAAAAAACTGAGTATCTCCCCAAGGTCACACTGCCAGCAAGGAATGGAGCTGGGATCTGAATCCAAGTATAGCAAACACCAAAGTCCATGTTCCCTTTAAAATCACAAGCTGTTTTCCATGGATAGAATTGAAAACACTGTTGTCATCCAATCTAACCATTTATACATGGGGATAGAGTGGATAGGAAAAGGATAGGTGGGAAGAAACAGAGGCAGAAGCTAGGGGCCCTGCTACCAGTGTGCTGAGGCTGCAGAGAGACTCTTGTGATCTTCGAGTGGACCTCCCAACTGTTCCTTGGAAAAGTCATTTGGCCCCATGCTGTCTTCTCTTCTATTTCCCTAGGTGTTTCCCAGGGTCCTACTCTAAAGTGTGGTCTGGAGCACTCTCCCTCTGCACGTGCTCTCTGGCAGGACTAGGCTGCACAGTGGTTCCCATTAGTGATCATTTCCCGACAATCCCAAGCTATCTTTGCAGCCTTGCCTCTCAGTCCTTCCCAGGCTTGTCTCTCTTGTTGTCATCTGGAAGGTTGCACAACCAAATGATGAGCTCATGATATCACACACCCAGTAGGCAAGTAATTTAACTTCCCTAAGCCTCAGATTGCTCATCTATAAAATGGGAGCAGTAGTGCCTATATCATGCACTTATAAATATTAAATGCTATACTATAAGATGTATAAAACCCAGTGATTGGCACCTAGTAAAAGCTGAATAAATGGTAGCTATCTAGAAAGTTTAGCAAATTTAGTTGATATTGGCTGGTGGCATAGCATGTGGTAGGGAAAGGTTTGTTTTCATGTATTTTCCAGCTTTCACATTTCATTGTAACACAAATGTAATTTCAGTGACAGGAACAGGATGAAAATATGCAAGGCCTTTCCTATGGCCTCTACCAACCCAAGGATTTAACATCATTAAGATAACTATTTGCACAGTTTAAGGCTACATATTTGCAAATGGGATTTTAAGGGTGAAAACCCATTTGTAACCCTAAGGTGTTTAAACAACCCTGCAATTTGATCTCAAATACCCCCAGCACTATCTTAACTACTCCAGCCTCCCGTCTGCCAATCCCAGTCTTACTTCTAGGACCACCTGTCAATTGCTGCAATGGCTGGGGCTTTGTGAGGCTCTCAGCTGTAACCCGATCTCCACAAGTGTTTGAGGGATGCTGCAGCTGCCACAGAATTTGTAAGTTTTACAGTGCAGTGCAGTGGCTGGGGTTCAAAGGCACGCCTCTGGAAAGTTTCCATTCATTCATTTCCTCATTCACCAAAATGTGATGAGTGCTTGCTAAGGGCTGGTCCCTGTGCTAACTAAGCCCTGGAAGTAGAAAGGGAGTAAAATAGGGCCTCTGTCTTCAGGGAGCTCACAGATTAGTAGCAGGCATAGACAGACAAAGACGTACTACAACACAGATTTGTGCTTGATACAAGAATAGAAGCAGATACAAACATGGAAGAAAGTGACCATCCAAGGTGGGAGCAGAGCAGAGGGGAGGAACAGCTTCCCACAGGCATATCGAGAGGGCTGTTAAATGTTTCTCTTGGCTCTAGCTCCAACTCCTGTGTAATGGCACCCTGCCTTCCTACCTTTGTTCTTCCTATCTCGCTGGCCCAAATCCTTTTCTAGTTCCCATTTAATGTTAAAGTATCTTATTTCCTCATCTTTGTAGCACATCTTCCACCCCAGCACAACCCCAGAGGCACTTTCAGTTCAACATTAAATCCTGCCGTTTCTTCTTCTGTCTTCCTTAGCCTTCCCACGGCTCCAGTCGGAGCCATAATCACTTCACACCTGGACTCCTGCCTCCCAATTAGCTCCCCTTCCTCCAGCCTGGGGGTCTCCTCTCCTCTATTGGACACACATCATCGAGAATCATCTTCCTCCAGCGTCACTTAGATCACATCACTCTCCTCTTTGCTTGCCCATAAAGGCTCCCAGTTGTCTCCCAAATCATATTAAAACTCCTCTAGTCTCAGGCTTCAAGACCCACTACCAACTAGCACTGCCTTACCTAACAGCCGGCCTCACTCAGCTCAGGCCTATGCGCTTTGCTCTAGCCAGGCAGAGCTCTTCCACCTGCTTCTTTGCACGTGTACAGCCATCCCTATCCATGCAGCTATCTGAAATCACCATGTGTGAGCACTCTCGCAGAGGTATGTGTGTAGGGGCAGGCGTGTGTTTGCAGGAGAGGGAGGAAAACAGAAGGGGAGCCAGCCACTCTCCCTCCACATTCTACTATAGGGCAGAGCTCTGAAACAGGAGCACCAAGGGTGGAAATAAAAGAGAAACACAGGAGAGGGTGGTGGCAGGATGTCAAGAGGGGAGGAGCTATGACCAGTGTTCTGCTGCTAGTTGTGGACAGGTGAAAGGATGGAGCAGCGGACCCTGGTGGCTGTGCTAACTCTCTCACTGCCTCCCTTCTGTGTTGCTCTGCCTTGTCTTTCCTTGGAGGTGACTGCTGCAGTCTCTCAGATATGTGCATTGCATCATGTCATTCCTATTCTTAACACTCCTCTGAAGCTTCCTCTCAGGATAGAGTACAGCTCTTTTTATTCAGAAGGATGTGGTCTGGCTGGGCACTGTGGCTCACGCCTGTAATCCCAACACTTTAGGAGGCCGAGGTGGGTGGATCACTTGGCCAAGACAAGCCTGGCCAATATTGCAAAACCCCGTCTCTACTAAAAATACAAAAAAAAAAAAATCAGCTGGGTGTGCTGGCAGTTGCTACAATCCTAGCTATTCAGAAGCTTGAGGCAGGAGAATCTCTTGAACCTGGGAGGTGGAGGTTGTAGTGAACCAAGATCATGTCACTGCACTCCAGCCTGGGAAACAGAGTAAGACTCTGTCTCAAAAAAAAAAAAAAAAAAAAGGGAAAGCCGTGGTCTGACTTTGCTCCTTCTCCAGCGTCATCCCATACTACTCCCCTCCTTACTCACTAGGCTGGAGACACTCTGGTTGTTCTTCCAGCCTCTGAAATATTCCCCTCCCACAGTGGGGTCTCTGCACATACTGTTGCTTCCACCTGACATCCTCTTGATCACACTCCTCATCTAGCCGAGCCTGTTCACTGTTCAGGCCTCAGCCTCCATGTCACCTTCCCTGATCACCTTCACTATAATTCTCTATGACAACAATATTCTGTCTGTGTCTTTTATAGTACTAGCTACAGTTTGTAAATTGACATGTAATAATTTGTTTTCTGATTGACTGGCTACCTCCACTAGTAAATTGTAAGCCTTGTGGGTAGGAAACCATTCGTCTTGTTTGCTGGTGTGCTGCTATAAAATTCCTGGCACAGAGTAAGAGCTCAGTAAATATTTTTACTAAGATCACTAGAACCTTGCTCACTCAACATCATCCGTCATCTCCCCAAACCACAGGTGCCCTGTGCTTGGCCCAATTTTTGGAGAAGAGGAAACACTCTGGTCTTCCAGGAAGCTTCATTCTAAAATGCCTTGCATACTCAATCCCCGAAACCACTATCTTCTGCCTTTCAAAATCTGTTCGAGCATCTTCTGCTTCTGAGACAATTTCCCAAAACAACCCTTTCCAAGTCTAGTCTAGGATTTGCAAATTAAAATGCCTATAGAGGCCAGCAAGTAATTGAGGGAGGTGAACCATGTGTAGAGTGAGAGGGAGTGCTGGGGACTACGGCTACCTGCTGAGCTGGTATTCCATGTAAAGGGAGACAGACAGTCCCTCCTCTACTCCAGTGTGTTGTTAACATGCGAAGAAAGTAGGCCTCATGTTGTTAGATTCTCCAATTTTTTAAACAAAGCTAAAAACAAGAATTGCTATATGAAAAATCTATGTTTTAAAAACATGCTGGAGGAATAATTCTGCAATCTCTATCAGCCTGATGGTCAACTTCTGCTCTATTCTGTCAAGGCAGTTGCTTGACACTTGAGTTAGTGTATGGTGAGCATGCTTACATGCCTGAGTCCTATGCGTGCCTGCAGCTGATGCCAGGATTCAGGCTCCCTGCCTTCTTTACAATCCCTCCAAAGCACCTCTTCTCCATGTCAGGGCTGCTTCCCAAGAAGGCAGCAGCCAGCTGTGCTGTTGCGTGGACAGAGCCTTGCCTGTGAGGCACAGAAGCACGGCACTTCACCAAGGCTCATAGATTTTGTTCATTCTGCCTCCATCCCTCCATCAGTGTGAGAATTACAGACTCTCCATTTTCTCCGCTCTCCTTCTGCCTTAATGCCTTTGTTGAAAAGTATCCCCATCCTTTGTTCTAAATTCCAATCTCTTTTGTGCTATGATGATAATGTTAACTCTGTAATTGTGCATAAGTCAGCAAACCAGAGTAATGCCTTATCCATTCAGCATTGTCAGGAAATGAGGTGTTCCACATAATTAAATTGTCCAGATAACTAGAGCTAACCAACATTTTAAAGATCAACATTTTTAAAAGAGTAAATGGAAACATTCCAAAGTTTATTATACACCCTCTTGCCTTCTTTATTTTAAAATTATTTTTTGGCATTTTTTTCCAGGAGAGAAACAAAAGGGTAGAGAGTGATCATTAAGTCTTCTCCCTATCCCAGCACTACGGCCCTCACTTCCCCATCCCTAACAGAGGCTACTGGCATCACCATTACCAGGCTACAGGCATATCCTTTCTGTGATAGTCTATATGTATACAGGCCCAAAGGTGACATGCCATAGTGCTCTACTACACCTTGTTTTTTAAGGACTTATGTATTGATCATCATTTTTCATCAATACACTAAAAGTTGCCTCATTCTATATAAAGGCAACATCTGGTCCATTGTATGGATGCAGCATTATTTAATTAAGCAATCTCCTACTGATGGGCATCTAGTTATTTTCAATCTTTTGCTATTATAAAAAGATGCTACAATTTTAATCTCTGTATTTACTCCATTTTGCATACATTCGAATATGTTTGTGTGTTAAATTTCCAGAAGAGAATCGCTGGCTCCAAGAAGGGTTATGTATCTTTGTCATTGTGATAACTATTACCACACAACCTTTTATAGTTTGCATCAATTTCTTTCTTTTGCCATCACTGTATGAGAGGACTTGTTTCCCCATACCATCATCAACACAATATACAACCAAATTTTCTTTAAAATTGTTGTCACTCAGTGAGTAGAGGATACTAGTGCATTTAATTTTTTAAAATATATTTTTATTGTGGTGGAACGTGGCTTTTATGAAGTGTCCTTCTCTGTGCTTCTAGTATGCTTTGGTTTGAATTTTACTTTGTCTGACAGGAGGATTGTAAAACTTGCTTGCTTGCTTTCTTGTCAGCTTTCTTTCTTGCCATTTTCATTTTTCTTGTAACTTTTTATCCATCTTCCCTTTTCTTTAGTGTGGTACATTTGTTATAATTGATAAACCAATGTTGATATGTTATTTTAACTACAGTACGGTTCACTGTTGGTATTATACATTCTATGGGTTTGGAGAAGTATAATAACATGTTTCCACCATTACAGTAGCATACAGAGTATCTTCGCTGTTCTGAAAGTCCCCTGTGCTCCACCTTTTCACTCCTCCTTTGCACTCTCCTCTAGAACCCCTGGCAACCACTGATCTTTTTACTGTCTCCATAGTTTTGCCTTTTCCAAGATGTTGTATAGTTAGAATCATACAGTATAGAGCCTTTTCAAACTGGCTTCTTTCACTTAGTAATATACATTTAAGTTTCCTCCATGCCTTTACATGGCTTAACAGGTTATTTCTTTTTAGTGTTGAATAATATTCCCCTGTCTAGATGTACCACAGTTGGTTTATCCATTAACCTTTTAAAGCACATCTTGGTTGCTTCCAATTTGGGGTGATTACGAATAAAGCTGTTATAAACATTCATGTGCAGTTTTTTATGTGAACATAAGTTTTCAATTCATTTGGATAAAAATCTGGGAGCATGTTTTCTGGATTGTATGGTAAGGCTATGTTTAGCTTTGTGAAAAACTGCCAAACTGTTTTCCAAGGTGGCTATACCATTTTGAATTCCCAACAGCCCTGAATGAGAGTTCCTGTTGCTTCACATTCTTGTCAGCATTTAGTGCAGTCAACATTTTGGATTTTAGCCCTCCTGATAGATGTGCAGTGATATTTCACTGTTATCTCTGCACATTTTAATTTGTATTTTTCTGATGACACTGAGCACCTTTTCAAAAATATGCTTGCTTGCCATCTACTTTGGTGAGGTGTCTTCAGATCTTTTGCCTACCTTTTAATTATGTTGTTCATTTTCTTATTGTTTAGTTTTAAATTATTTGTATATTTTGAATACAAGTCCTTTATCTTGGTTTTGCAAATATTTTCTCCCAGTATGCAATTTGTCTTTATCTCATTTACTTTTAATTTGCAGCTTTCTTAATATGAGTGAGGTTTATGAGCATCTTTTCAGATTTTAAGGGCCATGTATATTTCTCTTTCTGTGCACTATGTATCCTTTGGTCTTTTCATACTAATGACTTGGTAAACCTAACAAAATTTAACCATTATTTGAGAATTGAGTCATTAATGTGAACATAGATTGCTACATTATACCACGATTGTCCAAACTGCTTTCCTCCTTTGAGCTTTTGTATCTGTTTTTTCATAGTACCCTCTTCTCTCCCCAGGATTTAGGATATACACCATCACTTCTTCGTTCTCTTAAGAATCTGTCTTTCAAAGTTTCTGCCCTCTTCTTGTAATTTGATGCCTCTGATACTAAGAGTTTCTGATACTAAAACAATAAAATTTGCTATAATAGACTGGAGATTTGACTGATTCATGAGTCAAATTCATAGACCACAGCACATATACTTTACACATCTATTTGGTCACTCAGGAGACTTTATTTTCTGGTTCTTAACCTTCTTCAGAATATTCAGAGTGGTCTAGCCAATGAATTTTTACTTCTAGTATTCCTGCTAGAACATTTGAGGTTAATCATAGACTGGAAGCCCTAGTTGTGAGTAGAGCCCATGGGCTGACATGTTACTATAAACATAATTGCCTTAAATACAGGAAAATTCGCTCCCTCATTCCCTAAAGTAGCAATATGAACTTATATTTCTGGAAAACTTTAAACAAATGATTTTCCAATGGTATTTTCACGTGGAGTGTTTGCAATGCATGAGCTTTTCTACGTGGCTTTGGAACTGCAGTTTCCCGTGTGTTACATGGGAAGGAGCTCTGCTGTCCTGGTAGCCCAGCTGCATCCCATAGATGGCAGTAAACACACTTTTTAGCACTTTTCCTTCATCTTCATTGGAATCAGGCTCCTTCAGGGAAAGAAAATGAATGCAGAAACTGTGGAGTAATAATTAGCAAACAGACTGTAGTCATCTGAAAAATTGGCAAGAAGCCTTATTAAAGGAGGTAATAATAGCCATATTTTGCACTTCTAATAGGACCTTTTATCTCTAGGCCTCCAAGAGCCTGTCTGAGTCATGTAAAAAAAAAAAAGAAAAACCACCCTGAGCTGGGGCAGAAGTCAGGAAACGCTGGCTCTGTTTGACATTCTGTGCAGCTCTCTCATTTCAAAGTGAAGGTAGAGTGTCTCTGTCGAATTTAAATTCAAGGAATTTATGCAGGTTAGAAAAGAAAAGGCAAGCAAGGCACTGTCAGATAAACATACATTCCCGGGTTAACACAGAAAACATGCTTTTCTCAAAGTTGTTTTCCTGTGGAAATAACAATAGAGCTTTAAGTACTCTGCCTCCTATAAACACACGGACAATATTATTATTCACCGTGCGCTAGACAAATTGAGAAAGCATTTTTATATCCTCTGTCGTGTATCAAGGTGTAATTATCAGCACATCCTTGTATTTATTCCTATGAGGCTGGAATGCATACCGCTGCAGATGGATATCAGCCCTGCAAACTCGGTATCATTCATTCTTTATCTCTGGCGGTGGTGATAACAGAAGAAAACGACTCCTAACACATATACACGGTAAATGCCTTAAATCTACAAGATATGGCTGTCCTCCTTGTCCTGCATGGAAACTGCGTCTTCAATTTCCCACAGAAACTCCAGATCTATTGAAATCTTGGAACGTTAAAATTCTCCTTCATTGTTGTCAAGGTTTGGTAACTTGACAACCAGAAGACAGACACCCTGGCTGTTTGAGGGAACGTAGGCTTGAAAATAAGAACAGCTTTTCCTAGTGCGTGAAAATTCACGTGGGGCTTGATATGATGAATATTTTATAATAACTGCTCTTTTTTTTTTTTTCTTTGACTGTGTGACTTTTACATTGGGTAAGTTAATTAACCTCTCTGAGCATCAATTTCCTCATTGTCATAATTCCTACCTCACAAAAGTTGGTTTAAGGATTAAATAATATCATGAATGTGAAACCACTCAGCATAACACATTACTCAGTAGGTACACAATAACTGTTAGTCATTAAAAAATGTAAGTATGTATGCAAACATACGTAGGAGAGACAGAGAAATCCAGATTTCTCTTGGGTTACCTCAGAGATTTAGGTAAATTTGTTCAAAGCCCCAAATTCTGAAGCCCCCTCACTTATTCTTATATTTCCTGCAAATTCATAACCTTATTTCCTAATGATTTCTTCCAATTCTTCTAAATCCAAGAGTCTCAGGTTAATTTAGTGCCCAGCCAGCTAGTACACAGACCTCAAGTCCTTAACCATTTTCTGCACCTAAAAAAATCCCAACCTCCCACAAGAATATTGTAAATCTGTTAAATTGATTAGAGACTCACAATTGACGGGAGAACGGGTCTTGTCCCTCGCCGCCTTCCGTCATTTTGTTGCCCCGCCCCCGCCCCAGACCTCGCTGTCTTCCAAAAGTCGAGGCTTGTCACGTGCAACTCACGATCCCAGGCAGCCCCATCCCTGGAAAGTACAGCCCAGTCTTTCCCCGTCCTGTTCAACCGCTTCTCGGTGGAGAGCAGCCTGATCTAAGTGATTGGATTGTTCAGCCTCCCTGGAATTTTGGAAAATACAGTAGTCTCCCTCTTATTACATTATGATTATTAATTCACTGAAAATCAACATTCTCATAGATGGTACCATTTCCTTTATTCTGTGGAACAATCTGTTCTTGTTTATATGTGAACATACTGATAAACACAGTAATAACATTATCTATTTGGTATTCTAAGAGGCATTTATACATAACAAGCCATTCTTTTAGGGATTACCTAGAGTGGTGGTTGTTTTTAATTTTAATTGGTTTGATAGTAGATGGCGGTGGTGATGGCAGAAGAAAACGACTTAATTGGTTTGTATATAAAATTTTTGTGTTCATTGCATTCCTCCTTGTCCAATTTTTCTTTTCTACCCAAAACACAAATTCATCTTTTCTTGGTGGTGCAGTCATTAGTATGTGTAATTGTAATGATGCTCTGCCCTGTAGGCAGTTGATTACAATGTACAGGGCTATCTACCCCTGCACCCAATGACCCCAGATCCTTGTGTGTTTAGAGGTACTGTCTGGTTGTTGTTTTTTTCCTACTCTTTTGTTTTCTTGCCTCTTTTTGCTGTTATCACTGAGTACTATCTCCAGTAGTAATCCTTTCCCCTGTAGTTTCAATTTGCAGTTTCCAGTCTGCTGATTGATGAAAACAAGGCAAACATTAAGAGTAGTTTTAAAGTCAAAACCACTGGCATAGACTATCTCTTATAAACTCTTCTACGAGCAAAGTGTGTGAACTTTGATATGGAGACTTTCTTCTATGTACTTTTAGCTACTCAGTGGTCTTTTTGCTGAGCCGTCCTGGTTCTTGACATGTTTTAGATTATTTAAATTCTAGAAAAAAATGATCTGAGAGAAGTGATATGTTGCTATATTATTTTTCCATTGGTCTCATTTTGAAACTCCAGATTAATGACATCCCAGGATAAGATCCTGTGAGTTTGCCTGAATTTTATATACCAAGGAAAATTCTGCTCCCACTTGATTGGGGCCCTGGTCAAACTGGTTGCAAACAAATTCTGAAGGTCACCCTAGGACATACCATTCTAAGACTAGGTTACATTTACTGTAAATCTTAAAACAAACATTTTCTGTAAAGGTAAAAATAATCACTTAACAAAAGGGAATTGTTTGTGTAATCAACAAGGGCAGATAATTTTAGGTGCTCAGTTATATTCCCATTTCCATGCTGTCATAGTTCACTCTCAGAAAAAACTACTTCATTTTCCTTTCTCCATTTACTTCTTCCTCCTATCTTTCTTCCCTCTCTCCCTTATTTCCTTTCTTTATATGCAAATCAGTGATTCTCTTTTTCACTAATGGTGGGGGCAAAGGAGGGTACCAAACCAAAATACTTTACATTTCAGATGAGACAAACTATTATAAATGCAAATAGCAGGAAACTTTCTCTTTTCTGACTTTGAGAGTAGTTATGCTATTTTTTTTTAAAAAAAAAACTTTATTATCTTACAAGATTTTCCCAGTATGAATATGTTTCTTCTGAATTGTACATCATTCACACTTGAAAATTAAGCCTTTCCTATAGTTCAAGAAATAGTCATAAATCCAGTCTCACAGTGTGTGAGATTCCAGAAACAAGGATGCCTGCAAATGGATACATCCATGATGATCATTCAGATTTTCTCTGCTGTTGAGCTCAGTTTAGGGGACATAGCCAGGCGACATGCCCTGGACATAATCCATGCCAGGGGTGTTTCATTCCTGAAAAGATCCTTCTTTGAAAGTCATACCTGTGTATGTCAATGCTTTTTCTTCTTTTCTTTTCCTTTCCTTTCCTTTCTTTTTTCTTTTCTTTTCTTTTCTTTTCTTTTCTTTTCTTTTCTTTTCTTTCCTTTCCTTTCCTTTCCTTTCCTTTCCTTTCCTTTCCTTTCCTTACTTTTCCCTTACTTCCTTCTCTCTCTCTCTCTCTTTTTTAACTTTTTGACAGAGCCTCACTCTGTTACCCAGGCTGGAGTGCAGTGGCATAATCTTGGCTCACTGCAACCTCTACTTCCCAGGTTCAGGTGATTGTCCTGCCTCAGCCTCCCAAGTAGCTGGGATCACAGGCGCCCCGCCCACCACACCTGGCTAATTTTTTGTGTTTTTAGTAGAGACAGGATTTCACCATGTTGGCCAGGCTTCTTTCTGGTTGTTGTTGTTGTTGTTTTGAGGCGGAGTCTCACTCTGTCACCCAGGTTGCAGTGCAGTGGCTCAATCTCAGCTCACTGCAACCTCCACCTCCTGGGCTCAAGCGATTCTCCTGCCTCGGCCTCCAAGTAGCTGGGACTCCAGGCATGTGCCACCATGCCTGGGTAATTTTTGTAGTTTTAGTTGAGGTGGGGTTTTGCCACATTGGCTAGGTTAGTCTTGAACTCCTGACCTCAGGTGATCCACCTGCCTTGGCCCCCCAGAGTGTTGGGATTACAGGCGTGAGCCACTACACCCACCCTAATGCTTTTATTTTAAGTATAGTGCATAATAAGTAAAAACCAGCTGCCTAAGTTAAAATTCTTTCCTAAAGGCAGTTACTTAGCCAATCTGTGCCTCAATTTATTACTTAAAAAGTAGACAGTAATAGTGTTTGCCCCATAGGGCTGTTTTAAAGTTCATGGAATTTATATATGTGAAGTTCTTAGAACAAAGCCTGAAACACAGTAGCACTATGTCAGTGTTTATTGTTTTCAGACCGAGGCCCTCAGAAACAAGCCAGTATGGCTTGTGTGGACTTGTAAGCACTTGAGTTCCAGAGTCAATCCCATGTGAATCCCGGTGCATAGTCTCCCACATCCTGGTGGTGTCACCTTGGACAAATTGCTTTAAGAGCTCTAAGTTTCAGTTTCCCCAACTGGAAAGAAAAAAGATAATCATAGGCTCTTCCTTGTAGTGAAGTACGAGGGTCTCCTACCTCAACTTTGGAGGTGTCAGACTTTACTCTGGACCAGATTGAAGACTAGCTGAAACAGGGAAAAGGGGTAAGCACCTCTCTGTAAGACATGCCCACCAGTACCATGTGAACTTGCCATGGCTATGGCAACACCTGGAAGTTATTGCCCCTTTCTATGGCAATGACCCAGAAGTATTATCCTTTTCCTAAAAGACTCTGAATAACTCACCCCTTAGTTTGCAGGAAATTAAAAGTGGATATAAATATGACTACAGAACTGCTCCTCTGGGCACACAGTCAATGGGTAGCCGTACTCTGCAAGGAGTTGTACCTCTGCTGCTGCTGTGCACTGCTGCTTCAAGAAAAATTGCTGTCTAACACCACCAGCTGGCCGTTGAATTATTTCCTGAACAAAGCCAAGAACCCTCCTGGGCTAAGCCCCAATTTTGGGTTCACCTGCCCTGCATGAATAGGGCTGTTATGAGCATGCATATAAAGAAGACACAAGATGCCCGGCACAGAGAAAGCACTCAATGCATATCAGCCATGGAGATGTTGAGGAGGAGAGAATGGCAACAACATAGCCTTGCTACAAAGAACGTTTTAAAGCAATTTTCATATCTTCCTTTGGGAAACTAGGGAATCAGCTACAACTGTTCTTGGGACATAGTTTACAATTGAAACCACAATAAGACTTGGGGGGCTTCTGCCAAATCTTGAAGGTGCCTGAGTTCAGACACCTCCAGAAGGGAATTCCTGGGCTTTCACCTACATCCCCTGACCTGTAACAAAGCCCTTAAACCAGGGAGGTAAATAAACAGCCCTGGTACAGACTCAGTCTAGAAGAAACTAAGATTCTATTTGATAGAGTTTCCTTCAATTCTCAAACCCATTTCCATGAAAGAGGGCAGAGGAGGGTAACTGAGATGATTTAGCTTCTATTCTGCCTCCCTCTTGGAAAACTACTTTTCTTTCAAGATGAGTTCAAAGGTAACACTAGAAGGCCAGTCCTCTACAGGTGCACATGTGTGTTACAGAGGTAGGAGGGGTGCGGGAGGGACCTTGAAATTTGGGGAATAGCTGGGACAGCTATATTTGGACAACTGGGATTTCTATTTGCCACAGATAAGCCATTTGAATTTTGTATGTGCTGTTATTGGAGTCCTAAGTGCCTCGATGGAACAGATGATATTGAATAGACAGTTATATATTTTATATAAATTTGAAGGTCTGTATCAAGCAGTGAAACTTTTCTCCAACAGCAAACTACTTAAGCTTATGAATGTTTTCCTCCCTGACTGGACTGGGTGCTCCTTGAGGGTGAGACCATTACTCATCCCTGGCTCTTGCCTGGCGCAGAAATTGTCTATCAGTGAAGTGGGGAAAAAGCTCTTGCTACACCCTACATTCAAATCTTTCTCTGTAGCTGTCACCTGTCCTCCAAGGGCAGCCCTCTTAGCCACATAAATCACATGTACTATTTTTCATATATTTTTCACATCTGCAGAAAATGGCCAGACTTATCTTACCACTAACCCTCACTTCCTCCCAAATAGCTCTCTGTCCGCAGTCTACACTGTTTCTGTCTGCCATCACTTTCATTCCACTTAACTTCTGGGGAGTCTCCCTTGAACCCTTTGCAATTCATCAAAACTCCTTTCAAAATGCTGCTCATAGAACCGAGTTCACTCCTCCTTTCTCTGGCCTGCCACCCTGCTGCCTTCTCATCTCTGTGTTAATTGAACTCCCGGTCATTTACATCGGCCACTTTGGGCTCCTTAACTGCACCTCCTCCATCATCTCCCCCATCCACCTTTCGTCAGGCACTAAGTCCTATTGATTGTTCCAACTAAATATTGAACAACTATAGTAGGTATTCACACAGTATATGGCAAAAGAATATAAATGAATAAAATTCATCACTTTATATTCATTCCTGCTACTTCTGCCTTGACTGAGGGTTTTGTTTTGCTTTGCTTTTATTTTTAAAAATTTCAAATGAACAGAAAAGTTAAAAGAAATTGTGATGAACACTCATACACTATGTCCCTAGATTCATCAATTGTTAACATTTTGTCTCAATTACTTCCTCTTTCTCTTTCCTTTCTCTCTTTCCCTAATACACACACTCTCTCTCTCTCTCTCTCTCTCTCTCGAAAGTGTGTTGCAAACCATTTGAAAGTGAGTCTCAGACACTGTGACACATCATCTTTAAATACTACAGCACTCATCTCCTAAGAACTATAAAGTTCTCCGTAGAGAACAAATTATTTCCCACAAATATCTTTAGAGTGAGGGCTTATAAACTGAGGTTTATGGATGGGCTTTAGGGAGTCCATGAAACCCATGGAATTACATGCAAAATTTTGAGCATATGAGCAGTTTTCTGTGGGAGGAAGGGAGTCTATAGCCTTCATCAGAGTCACAAGCCCCCCAAACTAATGTGGGCCCCACTTCTAGGCTCATTCCTTTAACCCAGGCAGGGTAGCAATATGATTAGTTCTGAGTTTTCAGCTACCTCAGACTGACTGTAAAATTATTCAATGGTTTTGTTTTAACTGTACGAGAGAGTTAATATTTCTTAGCATGACCCAGAGAACCTTTGTGATGACAACTCCAACTCCATTTCCAGCCTTGTTTTCCGTAATTCCTCCCCACCTGCCCAAGGTAACTGACCACATTCCCACCTAAGCCATGCTCTGAGCTTTACCTTGTCCAGCCACCACTCCCTACCCCCCTTTCCCCTTTTGGCAAACGTACTTTCCTTTCAAAATCCAACTCAGTTGCCACCTCCTCTGGAAAGCCCTCCCCAACCCTCTTCCCAGCTGTTTCTGCTTATAGTTTGCACATTCTTCTATTATGTTTTATATCAAATCTTACTGTACTTGTTTGTTTGCATGGCTTCTTTCTCAGTGACATTGTGAAGCACTCAATATATGAATAAGTAAGTACGCACAGCCCTTGTTTAATCACCTAGACCTTTGATCCTCCTGCCCACTCTGTTCTATGGATCTCATTGCACCCTTACTCCAGGGGGCTCTCCTGGTCTCAAACTCCTGGATTTACTTTCACTGAAGACTTGTGTCTCCCTCCATGTGATGCTCTCAGCCCCTCTGCTTCTGGTGAGGGATTACCCTGTATGCACATCCTTACTGTCCCTTGGCTGTCCAAATTCAACCATTTGAATAGACAACCCTATGTCCATACATGATAAAGAACCCGTAAGATTCTGCGAGTCCCAGAGACACCGGGAAATGGATGTCTGACCAGGCACTGGGACACCAAGAAAAGCCTGAAATTGGATCAGTTTCAAGGCCTGGTGCAAAAAGTACTAAACCATACTGCAGGGGTTGCTGCTACTCAGAATAGAACATGATGCTATGGCAGGCTGAACTATATTAATTGCATTGGGAGAGGTGACAAATACCCTGGCAATGCTGCTGCACTAGGAGGGGAGCAGATCTGGACCAAACGCTTGAAGCTGCATTCTTTGATTTTTCCAGAGTGACTCCATTGTGTCTTGCCAACACTGGTACTAACATCTCTAATCTAGAAATCAGATCCTGACTTGCAAGATGGCAAGCAGCTGGCTTTTTGGCTGGAGTCCAGGACTGCAGCATAGGTAGAAACCTGCACTGTATTACTCTAACACAGAGTATGGTCAAGTGAGATAGAGCGATCGGTTGGAGTAGGAGGAGTGGCTACTCTGTTGTGGAGTCAATGTGCTTGCAGGAGGGACTACCAAATAGAAGATTTGCAGGAGGGACTGGAGATTCAGAGGAGAGGGGTTGGGACCTCCTGCTGAGCCTCTAGTTTCCCAGGGAGTATCTCCCCAGAAGCCCCAGGCCTATGCTGGGAAGCTCAAAGGCTGCTAAGCTGTCTGCTGATGTTAAGGCTGACCTCAGCTGGCAGTGCCCTTCTCCTACTTCCCTGGTGAGTTGGTCCCTGTGGGATGTTAGCCCATCTGCTTTCAGAAACGTGCCTGTCCCCAGCTCATATCCCCCTATAGCTATCTCCCATCTCCCCCTGCTGGAGCTCCTGGGCCACAGTGAGCGATGTTTTTGTACAGATTCAATCCCCTGTGCTCCAATCAGAATGCATTACCAGGCAAGGCGCATCAGCGCGGCGATTTGGCTTCGACAATAAATCTCTTTGCTTTCATGAGTTTAAATCAGACTTTAAAACATCGCCCTTAATGTTCTTTTAATGCAGTTTTCTTCTGAATGAGTTCCCTTTAGGTCCAGTCCTTGTCATTAATACACTCTCTTGGCAAACGAAGGAGGGCTTCTTCGAGGAAAACCCTGCCAGTTTAGGAAACCAGTTGAATTGCCTTGGTGATGCCAGGAGCCTCTTTTGCATTTTACAAGGACACTTGAGAAAACAAAACTCTCTGACTGTAAATTTAATTTTCTCTTGACAGCCTCAGTGTCTCTGCAGCCCCAGAAGTTATCCATTACTTCTTTCTTCTGTAATTAAAAATCAAGGGGGGAAATGTACAGGATTAACAAGTTCTAATTTTCATTGATGAGCTCTAAGAGCTTATCAATAATGGGATCAGAAAAGCTGCTTCGCCTAAGCTCTATTTTTCTAGGGCATCTGATTTTGATGGAAGATCTCACTTGGGGTAGAAAATGCTGGCTTTTCAAGGAGTCCCATTGCTAAGGTTAGGAAGAAGGGTCTGGGCCGGTCAAGCAAGTCTCAAGCAGGAATGAGCAGAAAAGCAGCCTGCTCTTGCAACTTCCATAGACTCAGTATTCAGGCTTGGGGAAGCTGATTACAGGGACAGATTAAACAGGCTGAATTTCACACACATGTTCCTTTTCTGCAGATGGCTTCTGCAGGAAAGAACTTGCACGAATCTGCTTAGGAGGAAGAAAGATATTTCCAATTAAAAGAATATTGGTGGTAATTCCTTTTCAGTTGTACATTTGCAGATAATATTTTATCAGGAGATGGGGCATCCATCCTGTTTATTACCCACAGGGATATAGTTGAGCATGGGTTTCTCTGAGAGACACTGAGCTGGTCGATAGCATCTGGGCTGTGTCATTTCAAAAGCTGTGACAAACAGGTTCCCAGCAAACGTGACAGGCATGTGACAGGCATGAGCTGTTTAATTAATATGCACAGGTTCTATAAAACTCCCAGACAATCAGGTGCAGAGATGATTCAAGCTAGGACTTTGTTTTGTTTTAAAGATAAGGGCAAGTAAAGTGTAGATACCATGAAGCAGGAACCTTGGCACTTGACCTTGAAGTCCTTCTGTAGTACAGAGGCCTCTGCTATGTTCAACTGGGGTTCAGCCTGTGAGTTTTAGGAAGACATTGGGTGATTTGGTTCCAAGCTTTCTTGCTTAGAGCTGGAAAGTTCAGGATATCTCTGGAGGTGAAAAAATGCACGGGATAGCAGAAAAAGTCAACAGCTGGGGATTCTGTCAAAATGAGACAAACTTGGCTCCTGCCACAAGGAACTTCTTCAACCAAGTCTAGAGAATCACAGAAAGCCAAGCTGCTGATTTCCAAGAGGAATGCCACCTTTTCTGGGTAACCTGCCAGCCTTCCAACCAACCATCCTTCCTTCCCACAACAAGAACAGGCTCCACTGCCACAAAGTCTGGGAGCTTAGGACAGTCTTACCTGCAGGATATTAGAGCAGTAAAACCTCATAGAGATGATATTATATTAATAGGGTAAGGGCATAGACTCTAGTCAAATGGTTGAGTTTGAATACTGGGTCCGTCTCTTAGTAGCTGTGTAAACTGGGCAAGTTAATGAACCTCTTTGAGTCTCAATATTATTTTCTGTAAGATAGAGATTATTTTTGACCCATTTCATAGAGTTATTATGAGAATTAAATGAGTGAATACATTTAGGGTTTGTAAAACAGTGTCTTTAATGCAGGAAGTGCTCAATAAGTGTTAACCACTTATATAGCAAGCCACTTAAGAAGTGATCTTGCCAAAGACAGAATCTCTTTTTTTTTTTTTTTTTGAGGTGGAGTCTCGCTCTGTCGCCCAGGCTGGAGTGCAGTGGCCAGATCTCAGCTCACTGCAAGCTCTGCCTTCCGGGTTTAAGCCATTCTCCTGCCTCAGCCTCCCGAGTAGCTGGGACTACAGGCACCAGCCACCTCGCCCGGCTAGTTTTTTCTTTTTGTATTTTTAGTAGAGACAAGGTTTCACCGTGTTAGCCAGGATAGTCTCGATCTCCTGACCTCGTGATCCACCCGTCTTGGCCTCCCAAAGTGCTGGGATTACAGGCTTGAGCCACCGCGCCCGGCCCAAAGACAGAATCTCTAGCCCTCTCCAGCTCGGTGATTTTAAACAGCCAGATGGCCTAGTTCACCGGTTCAAAAAGGTGGGGGTAATTGTGACAGTATACAACGTGATCTTCATGGGGGTATAAATAAATACTTTAATTTTAATAACTATACATTTATTATGTATCAGGAAAAAATTTCAAGTCCATTTTTTTCCTAGACATTATTGATCAGATTGAAGATAAAGCTTTTAAAAAGTGAATATGCATCAGAACATGTACTTTGCAATATGGACAATATTATAATGACACAAGCTGAATCTTAAAGGATAAATGAGAGTAGGGAAGGCCCCCCTGGCAGAGGGGCTGCTTGTGCAAAGGCCTAGGGAAAATCCAGCATGAGAGCAGGAAAGAGAGATGAGGCTGGAGAATCAGAATACACTGGGCTTTCTATGCCATGTTAATGAGTTTGGACATTGTCCCAGAGGTGAGGGGAAGTGTGGGTGGACAAGGCTGGTGAGGATGTGAAGCAGGGAACTGGTTAGGACCCTGTTGCCCATTAAGATATGATGAGGATGTGAGCAGCAGTCGCGGAAAGAGTGAAACAAGTAGGTGGAGTCAGTAAATCTTTGGGAGGTAAAAGAGGTTGCTCAGTATCCTAGCTCAGTATCCAAACAGATGCTGTGTCATCAACCAAGCCTGTGAATGCAGGGGTTGGAGTGAGGGGGATGGTCACTAAATGACGGCATGGAAAATATTCAGTTTGGTTTGGAACTGTCAAGCTGGAAGTCCCTGCAGGGAGACCTACAGCAGATAGACCTGGACTGGGGCTTGATTCAAAGTGTGTAGGAGGTGAGCGAGTGGAAACAAAGGACTCGGGCAGTGCTTTCAAGAGGCTCAGATGAGGTGGGGAGGAGGAGAGAACCTAAGGACAGCTCTAGATCAAGAATTGGAGAAACTTGAGCATGCTTGATTTACTGAGGATGAGAAGCCAGCAGAGAGGAGGACATCCAAGACCAGCAGTGCCTCTGAGCTCCTGGGCTGACCTCGTTGGAGTCCTGTATGTGACTTTGTGCATCTCCATGCATCTAAACATCAAGCCTTTATCTCTCTGCCTGTCCCTGTCCCCAGCCACCCTGGCCAGCCTGTCACTCCTTCTGTCCTTCCTTCCTTACTTCCTTCATCCAGCAAATATTTATTGAGCACCTGTTATATGTTCTAAGGGCAAAGAGACAGATAAACCAAAACAGACAATTATGGAGCATCTCTTCTAGTAAAGGGAGCCAAACAATCAACAAAACAAAAGGGAAAATGCACAGTATGTAAGATGGTTGTGAGTTCTCTGGATGAGAAATAAAGCAGGGAACAATGGCAGCTTATTGAACGATGGCTGGTGAGTAGCAGTAGCAAGTAAGGAAGTCAGGAAAGGCATCTCTGCAAAGGTGATATTTGAATACGGATCTGAAAGAGGTGAGGGAAGCAGCCATGAAAATCTGAGGGGGAACTGTGTTTTCAGTAGAGGCAGCAGCAAGGTTAAATAAATGCCCTGAGTCAGGAGACAGCCATGCTGTCCATGGGATGGCACAGCAGCCTCTCACCCTAGAAAATGTCCGCAGTGATGCTGAAGAAGCAGCACATGTGTCCTCAAGACTCTTCCCAGCACCACCAGGTAGAATTTGTAGCTTGTTGTCTTAGTGGCCATGTTTGCCACTTAACCTGGATGATAACACAGTTTCAGATGAGCTACCATTTCACTGAATATCTCTCTCCTCTTTGGTGCCTCATCATTTTTGCCTTCAAGCAAATTGCCCCAGCCTGCCCCGGTTCATGATGCCCACTTTTCTTTGAGCTAAGGGAATGCAACATTCTCTGCTTTGCCTTTGATATTGACTGGCCCCCACTGCTGGCTGGATTTTCAGTCTGAGAGCCAGACCTCAGAGTAGTGAGGGAGGCCAGGACCGTAGGTTCAGGAAAACTCCCAGGATACAGAAAAGCCACATTCTAGTAGCAGGGAAAACAGTGGGTGTTGCCAGTCCTGAATCTGGAGATCCTTCTGGGACTGTGGCTGTGTTCTGAAAGGGCAGTCAGGCAAGGAACAAGTACTGGTGATTTTAAGATCAAATGTTTACAAAGTCAATTCAGAAAAGGTCTGACAACAGAACAACTTAGGAATCCAAGGAGATGACTCGTTAACCAGCATGTTAGGGCAGATCTGGCAGCAGATATCTGGGAAAGCCAAGTTCAGGACCATGAAATGCAGTTACCAGAGCAGCTGGGACTCACACAAGACTTGGTTCCAGACTAATTGGATCAGGGTTAACTCAGTGATGAGCCACAGAATTTTAGCTTGAGATCTTTCGGTTGATTCCCTGCCTAGGGACAAGATGTGTTCCAAAGCCTAGACTGGGATCAACCTTAATTATGAGATTAAATGGCTTCAGCTTTGAAAATTTGGGGATGGCCACAACACAGAACCCAGCTACCCTTTAGAAACATGAACAATGGAATTGGGCTCAATCATTTGCCAATTCCTGCAACTACATCCTTGCCTGGCCTCTTCGTAGGGGAGAAGACTTCTCAGCTTCTTGACTTTGGCCGTGGCCATATGACTTGCTTTGGCCAAAAATAAATAGGTAAAATGTCAGTTCCCAGCCTAGACCTTAGAAGGCCTTGCATGTGCCTTTCCACCCACCCTCCTAAGCTTTTAACAACACTATGAGAAGAAGGAGGGAAATGGAGACATGAGGACCAGAGCTGCCCCATCCATTGCAGCCTAAAGCAGAGCCAAGCCTGGTTTAGACCTGGCCGACCCCAGATGCCCTGCAGACAGAAGAGCAACAATGAATGATTACTATTCTAAGATGTAAAGACAAAGACCAAACAACATTTTGGCCTGCCTTAAGGTGCCTACCACAATGCTTTGTCTTCAAAACTCGATACCGATTTGCTGGTTTCATTTGAGATACTCGCTGGACATCAACTGGATATCCGGGTTTCCCGTGGCAAGTAGAAATCTAGATGTTCCCATGTAGGTGACAGAAAGGAAAAAGCCACAAGGCAGTTTCTTGAGACACCAGGCACAATGACTGAGTGTGTTGTTGTATGCCAGCCAGTTGCATCGTCACAATATCTGAAGGAGAACACTGAAGGTCTACAGTAGTTTGGGAGTCACAAAAAATAATTCATTATGCATAATGGTGATGTTGGTAGTGCATGCCAAATGGTTAAATCTAATGTAGCATACAGTTTCATTAAGGCACAACAAAATTAATCTATCCCTTCCCACTAGGAGGTTTAAACAAAAGCAATGGGGAAGGAGCTGCATGTAAAAAGCAGCAATTCATTAATGAAATGAAGACATGTAAAATAATTAGGCTTATAACAAGCGATTAGAGAACTAAATTAACCCTTCTGTTTGCTTTGCACAGAATGCAATGGAGAACTTTGGCAAATGTTAAGTTATTATGGAAATGTCACCTCAAAAGATTAGCCTGGTCACCTCTCGTGAAAGGAGTAACCTGTGTTGGTCCCCAGTCTAATAACTTCACTTGATGACAGTTGAAACCATATCTGCAAGGCATTTATGTGTGGGTTCTGGAGGCACGAAAGAAAATAGGTATGGCTAGAAAGCTGCAAAGGAAACAGTTAATTAAAAAAAAAGTTGGATTTTGATGTTGACATGCTGTATGCTAACTTGGGTAATTAATAATATTGAAACGAAGGGGCTAATCTAAATCAATGGTGGGCTGAAGCTTTCCTCTGCCTGGTTAGTAATGATAAGCCAGGGGGGACAATTGAGCTTCTTTTCTTAATAACTCCAAAGTCCTCATCTGCATGGAGAATTGGTGGGAACACGGGTCTGTCCACTTAATGGGAATAAATTGCAGCGCAGGACAGAATGGCTCGGGAAACGGAATGCACACTTCCTGGCAAGCATCCCCCTGCTCCCGAGCCAAGGAGCACAAGGTTTTGGAATTTGACTCTGGTTTCCTGCATCTTGGCACCCTAATTTAGGGGCTACAGTACAGGCTTGCAGGTTTGGGTTTCTCCGATGGCTGGAATTTTTCATGTGTTGTTTGAAGAAGTCTAGACTCTTAATAGGTTTACTCTGTAGATATAGACTCTGTGTATCCTGACCCTGAGGCTGGGGATATGTCAAAGGCTGGGAAAGAGATGGCCATGGTCAGAGTCCATGCCCACCCTCCTATGGATAGAATCAGCTGGAGAGGGCAGTGCCCAAGGGACACTGGCAGCAGGAAATGACTCAACCTGCTGACCCACTTGGGATCCTCTCCATGGAGGTGGAAACATGCCCCCTGTAGGAACCTACCCACAGTGGCAGTCCTGCAGGCCACGCCCAAGGCTGTAGATGCTCTCCTGTTTCACTCATTAGTGACACTATCTCTGTCTAACTTGCCTTATGCTTATGAAACACATGGCTGTTGATTCATTCTACACAATGAACTGAGAATCAGAAGGTTGTGTGAGATACTGTGGGAATCAAAATGAACATTTCTTTAGCAAGTAGTTTGCGACTGGTGTTTTCCCTACATTGTCTTGTTTCATCATCTAATGTAGAAGGTGTTATGCCCCATTTTATATAGATCAGTAAACTGCAGCTAAAATGCATTAAGTAATTAACTTGAAATCATTTTAAAAATGACTTTGACTTTTGAAGTTTTTACAGATATACAAAAGATCTTCTATGGCATCTCCCAAAATACCTGGGAGCAGAGCAGGTGAAATTGTGATGTGGGAGGGAGGAGAGGCTGGAGAGAAAGTTCCTCAGAGACAGCTGGTGTTATGTCTCCAAGCTCTTTGTCTCGGGCTGAGCCCGAGCACATGATATAATGCCCCACCCTACTCCACCCCTGCATCATTTCCTAGAGTGGGAAGATATACAAGGCAGCGGGGAGAGTAAGGTGATAATATGATTAGACAAATTCACTGAGCAACTAGAAGAAATCTTAGGTCCTGGTTTCCAGAAGAGATCCAAGTGAACAGCAACCGCAGTTTCCAAACTAAAATGTAGGGCAATTGCTTCAGTGTAATTACAAGTGTCTGTGAGGAAGAGTATTTGAAATTCTAGAATTTCTGTAGACTTAGGACTGTCGTATTTGAGTCAGCAATTCAGATGACACTTCCACTTTGTCCCATATGTCCACATTAATCCAGAAAAGCCACCATTAACCACCATCCTAGCACTGGATCTTTCCCCCCATGGCCCTCCTGGCCCACCTTTGCACAAGCCAGAGAGAAAAGACAGCAAGTATAAGAAGAAAAAGACACCCTGTGTTTTCACCTTTGGAGTTCCTGATGTTCAGCCTTATTACTCGGTTTCTACACAGGCTGCTCTTGTACTCATTTGTTTGTTAATTCAGTGCTATCTGGGTTTTACCATGTGCCAGACATTATACCAAGCATTTCTTTCATGGTATCTTACTTGATCATCACAATAACCTTCAAGGACAGCATTGTTCTCCCTGGTTTAAGGATGAGCAAATTGAGGCACAGAGAAGCTGAATGATTTCCCTGCCTATGTAGCCCAAGTCTGGAGCCAGCCTGTGAACCCAGGGCTCCTCAGCTCCCTCCACGACATCATACTGCTTCCCCTGCCTCACATTTAGTCATCAATTTTGTTAGAAATTTGGCATTATTACTCCTAAGAGAGAAAACATTTCTCCCTTTATCTGTATATTCAAATCGAGGTCCCAGGGTCATTCTGGAATAAATGAGAGCTTAGAACCCCCTTAAACTCTAGTAATCTTTATTAATCACTAGTAATCTACTTTGCCTGCAGAGCCACACTGCAATTTCCAATGCTAAGTAGAACAGTCCCCCCAGAGGGGTGCTGTGTCCTTGATGGTACTTCAAACAAAGAAAAAAAATGCAAAAGTTTGCAAACCTGTGACTAGATGACATTCTGAGCCTAGCCTCGTGTCTTGTGCATATTAAGTGTTTACTGAAGACTTGATTTGAGTGAATGAGTGAATTAATGAACAAATGAATGGCTCTGAAGGGTCCTAGGCTTGTCTGATCTTCTCAGGTCATTGCTGTTGATATAGGCTTGTGTGGGAGGAGAATAAACAGCAGATGGGGCATGTCAGCACTTCCCTGCTTGGAAGGTAGCCTACAGTGGTTGTGCAAAGTACACACAGCTCTTTGGCTCTTTGTGAAAATGCTTCTTTATATTCGTGGTGAGCATTTGTCTGATATTTCCCACAAAGGTTGGTGGAATTTGTTTTTAGGATTACCTGACATGCATTAAAAGCAATCGACTTCTTAACAGATACAGAAGAGTCACTTTGTTCATTGTCATTGATTTCATGAGGAGAAAAAAAAAAGTGTGAATCTATCATTTTTAATGCTTTTTTTGTTTGATTTATTGAAGGTAAAGCAATTTCCATTCCATAACCCACTTTTTGACTAATTAAATAAACATGGAAGGTCCTACATAGCTCATGATTTACTAGTGTTTAGGCCCGTGAGGAAACACAGTTTGTACTTTTTTCTTTTTATTATTTTCTTTTTATTATTATTATTATTATA
>NW_012116677.1:1343054-1351155 GCF_000951035.1 Colobus angolensis palliatus | reverse complement strand
CTGGGAGTTGGAGACTGGAGCTGTTCCTGTTCGGCCATCTTGCTCCACTCCCGGGAGTTTACTATTTCACAAAAATAAACAGACAAGTGTGGCTCCTTTGTGCCTAAACGATGTAGAGGTGGTTCAGGCCCTAAGATAAGTTTATGGATTTCTCTTTTCTGAACTTTTCTCCTGTAATCTGCCTCTTCTTTCCGACTCCCCATTCCCCATATTTTACTCAAATATCCTGGGTTTTATGCTGCTTAAACCAAAAGGAATGTGTGGTCAACCATGCCCAGAAGGTTATTTTCGTTTACCTCCTAATGGATTTGGTGCTCTGAGTCAATTTGTCTTTTGGGTCATTTTGTTACTGCCTCTGCAGACATCTTTGCTTGTCCCTGTCCAGCAGCAAGCACTACCTGCTTTTGCTTCTTGCTGTGGCTCTGAACAGTGCTCCCACACAGTGTCAACATTTGAGAACCATCCATGCCCAACTATGAACCCTTGTACATCCTCACTGCTGTGAGCGCCCCTGGATCAAACCCCTCAGTCCAAACCTTTGCTAATGTTTAGTTTCAGTTCTGACCTGTGCGTAAGTTGAGTTCCAGCTAGAAATGCTCCTCTTGACTCTTCGGAAGACAGAGAAGTCAGCTGCCTAACAGGTATGATTGGAGAGTTCCCAAGAGTACCTTCGGAGAAGAAACACTCTTCCACTACATCTGATATTCATTTTTTTGGGTTGACCATGTTAAACTGCAGATACCTCAGTGTGGTGACATATTAAGTTTGGTGTTAGATAATTTCGTCATCCAGTTTCCAACTATAAGACACTTGAATAGGTTTGACAAAGAGAAAAAGAATTTAAACTGGCTGGGAAAGTAATCTCAAAGGTGAGTCTGAAGAGAATTTTGAGCATTGAAAGCATTACTTATGTGTGTGACCTCCAAGGGGACTATTTTTTAAAGGGTAGTACTTACTTCATGTGAAAGTTTTAGTTTATTTTTTTAAAAAGATTAATAAGAGTTTTTTGTGCCTTTGATGCAACTTTGGGAGTGCAGGAAAGATTATTCAGGGAGTTATTTTTGTTTTGAAAATTAGTACGTAATTTATTAAGGTTATTCCTTTTAAAAATATTTGCCTTTCAAGCCCACCTTACAAATAATATTTTTATTTCAAAATCTAGTAAATTTTAGGAAGCCTTTGACTAATTTTTGATCTTATTTACAAATTAATGAATAAATCTTCTAAACCTTTTAAACTGAGTGTATAAATTTAACATATTCATTTTCTTTTAAAATATATCCTTTGACTAGTAAACACATTTTTCTAAAAAGGTTTCAGCTTAAAATCATGAGTCTACTCATTTTAAATTGGATTTCTAATGCTGACTTATTATTCTAATAAGCTAAATTCTGTTCATAATTACAAGTTCCAAAAATACTAAATATGCATATATTTCTCCTAAATACCCAAATATTAATATTATAAAATTTATTTTTTTAATATCTATACATATGTACTTAATTCTAAATCTTCCTAGGGTTTAAAGATGCATATTCACTAAGAAAAAAATTACGTTATTCCAAAATTTTTTAGTAACCTTCATGAGCCATTTTTGGGGGTGCATTTTTAGCTAAATTGGGATTTTTAGTGATAAAAGAGGCCATAAGCAAGAATGCCAGCTGGATTTGCGTCTATGACTGATGGGGACAAGTAAAATCCATCCCAAGTTTATAGTTGCTATGTCAATACTTTTGAAATGTTTGAATTAATCATTACCTAATATTTGAGTCTGATTTAAAATTTCTGATTCCTGCATATTGCTTGACTACCTGCTTGGATTCAACTTTGCTCTTTATTACTTCATTTTATTACTTCATTCTATAGTTTTTTTTTTCTATTTCTTTATGCTAGAGTCACAAGTCAAAGAAGTATTTAAATAACCTGTAATTAAACCTCTTATTGTTTTGTCTAATTCTACAGTTACCATCTTATAAGGTCATGCCGATGACAAAAATCAGTCGCAATATTTTGTTGTTATACCTCATCGATGCAGATGAATGTTGGCCTTCAAAGCATCACCCTGGGAAACCCTGTATAAGTTAGTGAGCTGTCTCCACTCCAGATACCTCCCCCACCCCCCAAAACTCACTTGACTCACATGTGGGACTATTGCTTTCCTACACCATTGCTGAAAAGGCTAAGACTGTATTCTAATATTCCCAGATAGAAACCAGAAAATACCTCCAATGTGAATGTTGCTAGGCAGGTTGCTTAGTTCCTATGAGAGTGCTGCTCCATGCCCCATGAAGCTGGACACACAGTTATGCCATGGTCGTGGAGGGCAACTGGGCTCTTCACACAGCCTGCATCTCTTTGGGTGCTATTGGAGCAGACAGGACAGCTCTAAGTAAAAAGGAGGAAAGTGAAATGTTCTGTGAATTTCCCCAGTCAGATATTCTAGAATCCCTTCCTCTTTTCCTGGGTTCTCCTGTCTTCCAGATAAAGCCTCTGTCTATGGTTCTCTCCAATCTTCTGGGAAAGAAGAACAATCTGGCCACCTGCACTGGCCTTCTGGTGGATGGCCATTGATTGGTGGCGGGGGTAAGTAGGGGACAAGAGCAACTCTGAAAATGTGATGACGATGTGCCCCCTTGGATCAGGAAGAAGCTGCTCAGTAGATAGGGCTGAAGTGCTGGTGGTGGTGGATTATAGGAAACTGGCAAGGAAGACTCGGTTTTGCTCTGGGATAATCCAATAAAAAGGAAAGTCAACCTGAGCAATGCACACAGTAAGAGATTCACAATCACTCCCTCCTTTTCCCCATGATTTAGTCTTTTGATAATCTGGAGTCCTTGACTTTCTCTTCCTTAAAGTGGTTTCCTTTCAGAAAGTTCTGCTGCCCTTCATGTCAATAGTCCTCAACAGGCCCTAGCCCATGGAGTCACCAAACCTGCTCAAACAGGGACAGGTGTGCAGCTTGTAATATACCTCTCACTGTACATCCCCTACTGCTCCATCTTGCTCCATAACAAAGACAAGATGAAGTGGGCTGTTGGGAGAGCTGTTGATTCCCCATGATCATTCCTGGATTATACCTCCAGGTATAGTGAATCAATGACCTCCTTCCAGTGCACCTTTTCAGTGCACAAAAAGTGGGTTATGGAATGGAGATTGCTTCACCTTCAATAAATAAAACAAAAAAAGTATTAAAAATGATAGATTCACACTTTTTTTTTCTCCCCATGAAATCAATGACAATGAACAAAGTGACTCTTTAGTATTTGTTATGAAGTTGATTCTTTTAATACATGTCAGGTATTCCTAATTATATATATATATATATATATATATATATATATATATATATATATATATATATATATATATTTAATGAAACAATGACCTCATGATATTTAGTGGGAACCAAACAGAGAAAATTCAATTACAGAAACAAGATTTATTACTTTGATAAACGCTTCTTAAAGGCCCATTGCATATCATATCAAGTGTATTAAAATAAGCCCACATTGCACACTAAAAATATCATTTTTACTGTAAAAAAATAGAAGACTTTATAAACTTTATAAGACTTTATAAACTTTATACTTTTGTGTTTTGAAATTATTTTATTTATATCAAATATTTATAAACATTTACAATCCATAATCATTTTTTCCATATCTAATTATCCCAACACCCAGTTAGCCCCTGTCTTCACTGATTCATAATGCCACCCTTGTCAAATACCAGGTTCACATGTATACAAGGGCCTATTTCTCTTTTGTAATATTTGTCTGCTTATCTCTGCCTGTGAGAATACAATCACACTGCCAGCCACCCATAGCCTTCTTTCCCTTCTGTAAAATTGTCTTAGTTATTTAGTATTCCATATAAATTTTTAGTATCAGCTTACAAACCACCATTAAAAACCCTATTTGTGTTTCAATCAAACTTGCCACTTAATCTACAAATTAATTTGGAGGGGACTGACATCTTTTCCATCTTTCAATAAAGTTTTACGATTATCTCTACAAAATCTGGCATATCTTTCATCAGATTTGTTCCTAGGTGCCTAATGGCATTTGTTGCATTTTGAATTGGTATTTATTTCAATTCACATGTTCTAATTGTTTGTTACAGGTATACAGGAATGTTTTTGGTTTGGGTATATTGATCTTACTAAACTCTAATCAATTTTAGTAGTGTACATGGTAGACATCACCAGGTCTCCCTGGACATAGAAAATACTATACCTCCCAGGTAACCTGCAGTCAGGGAACATGTGACCAGCTGCAGCCAATGAAATGAGAGTGAATATGATGCTGTTACTTCCAGACTAAGGCAATGAAAAGCTCTTGCATTATTTTTTGGTCTCTTTCTTCTGCTTAAACAGAGATAAATGTCTAGTGTTTAGGTGGCAGAGTTTGAACTGATGAATCACCACATGGCTCAGAACCTCAACAAACTGCATGAGAAGGAAATAAACTACTATTGTGTTAAGCCACTGATATTTTGGGGTTTGTTACCTCAGTATAATCCAGGCTCTATTGACCAATACGGTTTGTCTATAGTTGCCCTTGGATTTTTTTATGTGGACCATTACAGCAGCTATGAAGAATGGTAGTTTTGTTTCTTCCTTTCAAATTCTTGGGTAATCAAAATTTTATGAATACCAAACTTAACAATTAATGAAGTTGACACAATGTTACATTTCGTAGATCTTTAATTAAACATTTATTAGTTTTGATTTGCAGTTTTTCTTTGTGTTCTTTCAGGTCTTAGACAGTTGTGTGGGCCTTTAGAAAGCTGATGGGACCCAGGCCCCATGATAAGAGTGCCGAAGAGTTAACAAGGCCCTGGTGAGGCTGGTTGTCATTTTCATAACTTTATCAGTCTAGAAGGCTGCAATTCCAAAATGAAATAATGTAACACAGGCACAGAGAGCTATGGCTGAGGTGAGTCAGCTGGGTTCAAACCAGAAATAAGAATAGCACTATGGGCGTTCCAGTCAACTGATGCTGGAACAACGCCCCCTTTTTTTTTTCCAGTTCATTCCTTTCTTTAAAAGGAGATTCAGTTGGTTTTCATCTCTTCTTCTCTTACTTCTAGAATTTGCTAAAGGCCCTGAATATCTTATTACTACCATTTTAACACTGTAGGTATGCTCTAGTTCAAAAAAATCCCAAATAATAAAACCTGACCTTATCAAAGAATATATGAATTGGAGGATGGTAATTTGCTTTACAAAGGGTTCCCTGCTCCACAAAATGAATTCAACTTTGGTGTCCCTAAAATAGCCAGTTCCCTTGGTGCATGTTAAATATAATTTGATTTACAAAAATTTGATTTGCATATAACCTTTTCAGTAGCACATCCATTGTGCAAAGCAATGTACACTTGTAATTGGCTGCAAATTGCCAGGAGACCACCCTTGCACATATTGTTTCTAGATCTGCAATTTTTTCTTAATCTCCATGGAATGCAGGCACAGAATGGCTAACATTCCAGTTGTTCATCTGATCCCATTGGCTATGCTGAGAAAGGACATTTGTCGATTATTTGAGCAACATGTCTTATGTACAAATTAATATTGTGTATTTAGAAACAGGAAATCCAGAGCAGTTAGGTGAACCGAACATGGATTGCCTTTCTGGGTTCATGATAACAGGCTACGTTGGAGAAGCTCTCTTTATCTTGGCTGCCTGGCAGGTGCCAGGAAAAAGTGAAATGAAGCAAGGAGCAATTTATGATCATAGTTTGGATATCATGTTATCCCTGTGAGGCAGTGAACCCTCAGAAGCATCTTCCAAGGAAAATAATAGAACTAAGTATAGTGACCAGAGCCTCGTGTATTAGGAGAGAGCCACAACTGACACAGCTACCATGGCCAGACCCAGGGGGCTTTGCCTGTGGAGTGTGTTCTGGCCACAGGAGTGTAGTCAAGGCGCTCAGCAGTGCCAGCATAGCATTTTCTCATGAGTCTATGTAAAAAGCAAAAGTGACATCTTTTTATGGCAAATTGAATTAAAGTGGATTATCGTCGATGACGCCAAGTCGTATCTAAAACCTGTTTCAACCTGAATATTAAAAACCCTGTCTGGCTCATCACACTCTCTTTTCAGATATGATGCCTCCTCACACATTTTCACTGCTGCCCTTCCTGTGTCTGATGCCAGAGCCCCTCTCTTCTGATTAGAAACTTTCCTCCAGGACTTCATCCTGGGCAACTAACAGCTCTCCTTCCCTAGGCTAGCCTGCAGGGTGCACCGGACCCCTGGCAATGGGCAGACAGCTCCCTCCTGGAGATCCTGGGCTCTTCTTGCCAGCTTCTGGGCAGGTGCACCGGAAGGAGCTGAACTATGCCTATCTAGATTGTTTTTTGTTTTCTGTTTTGTTTGTTTATTTTTCTTTGCTTGTGGCAATGACTCCTTAGCCCCCAATTCAGCTGAGCGGACTCACACTGCAAGTTTAATTTCCAGAAGGCAAAGCTTAGCTCCTTCTGGTTCCAAAGTGGGTGTCGTAAGTTGACGGTTATAAACTCCTCGGGTGCAGATGAGATACATATATCAATTAATAAGTAATACCAACTTGAAAACTGACATTTCTGTTAAACAAACAAACAAAAAATACTGTGATGTTTTGTAGAAGACCAAGTTTGAGGTAGCTCATTAAAATCTTTATCTCAGGGATCCCCAAAAATAATTTTTCATTTGGCTGAAATTTCTTTTTGCTGCAGCGGAGGATATGGCTTCCACCTGCGATGTGCGGATTGTGCACCGCACAGCTCTAGAGAGGGCTATTGGCACAGACCAGCACAACAGTGCTCCCCAGAGCTAGGCAGTTCATAGCTTGCACTGTTGCCCTTCATAGCACTGGCTGTAGAAAGAGTAGCACTGATATCTAGGCCTGAATTTGGGGAAAGGGAATAGTTTTGGGTGCAGACTCACCTGGGTTCATATACTTACTGGGCCACTTATAAATCTGTGCAATCCTGAACAATCTACACAGCCTCTAACTAATTGACCAGGTACAGCAATGACCAACTCACAGGCTGATAGTCTGATTAAATAAGGGGATGAGGTGGCCATGCCTGGCCCGTTGTCACCTAAATATGAGTTTCTCTTCCTGAGAGTGCTATTGGGAGCAAGACATATCCAATAGCCAGACAAGAGCAATCAGCTTTTGTCTTTGGTCCTAGAGGCCAAGGGCAGAATGAGAAACCAACAGAGTACTGGAGCCATGGCTTTGTGACCCCTACTGGTCTATGTGTAAGGTGGCTGGATGTGCTAAGCCCCAGGCATGGCCAGGCAACCTGAACCCCTCTTAGAGAAGGTGTTTTCCACTGGCTAGCCATATGCAGAAAATAGAAACTGAACCCCTTACTTACATCTTATACAAAACTTAACTCAAGATGGATTAAAGACTTAAATGTAAAACTCAAAGCCATAAAAACCCTAGAAGAAAACCTAGGCAACACCATTCAGGACATAGGCATGGGCAATGACTTCATGACAAAAATGCCAAAAGCAATTGCAACAAAAACCAAAATTGATAAATGGGATTTGACTAAACTAAAGAGCTTCTGCACAACAAAAGAAACTATCATCAGAGTGAACAGGCAACCTAGAGAATGGGAGAAAAGTTTTGCAATTTGCCTATCTGACAAAGATCTAATATCCAGAATCTGCAAGGAACTTAAACAAATTTACAAGAAAAAAACAACTCCATCAAAAAGTGGGTGAAGGACATGAACAGACACTTCTCAAAAGAAGACATTTATGCAGCCAACAGACATATGAAAAAAAGCTCGTCATCACTGGTCATTAGAGAAATGCAAATCAAAACCTCAATGAGATACCATCTCATGCCAGCTAGAATGGCAATTATTAAAAAGTCAGGAAACAATAGATGCTGGAGAGGATGTAGAGAAATAGGAATGCTTTTACACTGTTTGTGGGAGTGTACATTAGTTCAACCATTGTGGAAGACAGTGTGGTAATTCCTTAAGGACCTAGAACCAGAAATACCATTTGACCCAGCAATCCCATTACTGGGTATATAGCCAAAGTATTATAAATCATTCTACTGTAAAGACATATGCACATGTATGTTTATTGCA
>NW_012116677.1:1331669-1342799 GCF_000951035.1 Colobus angolensis palliatus | reverse complement strand
AAAACCTAGACGATGGGTTTATAGGTGCAGCAAACCACTATGACACATGTTTACCTATGTAACAAACCTGCATGTTCTGTAAATGTATCCCAGAACTTAAAGTAAAATTTAAAAAAAAAGGTGTTTTCTCATATATTTGCTGTTTGCATGAAAGCCAGGTCACTGCAGCTGATGAAGGAAGATGGCAGGGAAGCCTGGACAGCAGGTGAGTGGGGAGGAGGCTGAGGTGAGAGAGGGTATATGTGCTCCTTGCATTCTCAGGGAGAGGAATGTTGGTTAGGAATGGGAGAATAAAGTACAAGAATCTGAAGTCTCTATTTCTACATATGTGTCACCTTCTATGCTATTTTTCTTTGTTTTTTTTGTTTGTTTGTTTGTTTGTTTGCTTGTAGCACTGTGTCCAACAGGGACCCATGAGAGCTGAGGTAAGGAGCTGGACTTTGAAGGGCGCACTGTGTGGTGGGGCAACGGGGACTGGGTAACAGCCCTCTCCAAAGGTTTTGAAACTGGAAGGTCAGAGTCTGGCCCCAGAGTGGCCTCCTTGTCCTCATTAGAAATCTAGGATTCAGAATCTCCTGGGTTCAGTCTTAGATATTTTGTTGGAACGAAGAAGCCCGTTCCCTCCTAGCCACCCACACGTGTTGGCCATAAGGGACATGTTGACCTTCAGAGGCCTTCCATAGCCTGCTTTAGCCCAGAGAAAGATGGGCTGGGAGCCACAAGGAACCAGAATGGAGTCCCTTGCTTTGCCTGTGGGAAGGAATGGATTCAGGTCCTCTTATCTCTCCAGGTTCCCTCAAGAACCTTAAACCTGAGGTCATAGCTATTCAGATTCAATGATCACACACAACAAGGAGGGGCATCTGCCATAACCCAGCCCTCAGCCAAGCTTGGAGACACCAGCACTCATCTATTTTTTTCTGGAGAAAGTCAAGGCTGTCAGTCCTGACTGTGGAACATAAGATCCAGAGAACTTCAGACTTTAAAGCAGATTCTCACCTTGTTCAGCTGTCCTCCTCTGTCTCTTAGCTGCCTAGAATTGCTTTCACTATCACAGTTTCAATACATTCACAGGGCTCAGCTGCCCCCCACCCCTATCCCTCTGTCCAGATAGAGTAGAAATGGTGTGAGCTGTGGTCCATTGCCAGAGCAGTGCCCACTCAGGCAGGTTCTCTCCCTGAGCCTGTTTTCTTAAGTGAGGGTCTTGAAAAAGATACCTGGTTCACCTGTTTCTCCTTACTGAGAAGTTCAAGTCAAATGTGGACATGAATGCACTTTGAATCATAACACACTACACAGATGAGAGTATTGTTATTCTCCTTGGAAGGGGATAGGTGCTGAGATGAGGTTGGCTGGGATTACATCCTACCCTTTATGGTAGTGGCATCCAACTAGTAGCCCCTGACCTCCAAGTATGTTGTATTAACATGGTGTTTTAGAACATATAAAATTTGCTGCCAAAATTTTACATTAAAAAATAGATTTCTAACTTCATTTCAAAAATTAGAAGACCTGGCAGTAGTGGCCACAATGGCCACCTGGGGCCATAGCAGCTGCGCCTTGTAGATAGTCTCATGCTCACCAATTCAACACAATCTTCACTACTCCCGAGTGCCTCATGCTGTCATCAATCTATCACTTCTCCTGTCTAGCCCTTGTAGGCATTTGAGTTTGTAAACATTAGCCCAAAATGAGGCCCATTAGGGATTTACCTGAGAAAGTTGCCTCTTATTTCCCACTTTACTTTCACTACCTCCCCACCACCACCATGCTCCCTTCCCATAGATAGGAGATTCGCTTTTTCTGAAGCAAGTGAGGAGGGAAGTCCAGGGCTAGGAGAAACAGCACAGAGGATCTCTCCAAAAGGCACCAAGGAAACCTTGTTTAGGGATTCCTGTCTGTAACAGCTGTTCCAAGGAGGCTAGACTATGCTTTCTAGAGAGAGCAGCATCTACTCAAATGTTGAGAGTGGTGGTTTGATTGTCTATGGCGATCTAATAGACCATCTCAAAGCTTAGAGACTTACTGTATTAATTTGTCTGAGAGTTCCATGGTTCAGCTGAGCAGTATTCACTCAGGCTGTCTCACTCTGTTGTGGGCAGATGGTGGCTGAGGTTGGAGTCATCTGAAGGTTCAGTTGGGCTGAAAGTTCGAGATGACTCATTCACAAGGCTGCCAATTGATGCTGACTGTCACCTGGGGCTGTTGACTGGAGCATCTGGGTGTGTCATCTCTGTGTGGGCTGGGGTTTTCACTGTGTGGTGGCTGTGTTCCCAGGGTAGTGTCCCAAAAGTGAGCATTACAAGGACTTCTAATGTGCAAGCTTTAGAAGTCATATAATGTCACTTCTGCCCTATTTCACTGGTCAACCACAAGTCACAGAACCTGGCAGAATCAAGAAAAAGCAAGTACATAAAGCATGAATAATGTGAAGCATGAATCATTGAGGGGACCATCTTTGGAAACTAACCATCACAGGCAGTATTGGTGAGGCTGTCCTTATATCACAGCTGCTTTCACGTGTGTGTGTGTGTGTGTGTGTGTGTGTGTGTGTGTGTTTTAAGAACAACTCATCTCTCTCTCTAGCTTTCCCCAAGGTAAGATATTAATGAGATTGTATTTGAACTCTTTGACAAAATAATACCTCCTTATAAAGCATACTGTTATTATTAGCCTGCCTGATCATTGCCACCTGGAGTCCACAGAAGACAGGATGAGAAATGATATCGTGTATATCTTAAAAACAAACAAAACTTCATTAAATCCGTTGAAATAACACAGACATTCAGATTTAGTACAGATCAAATCCTATTACCAACAAATTGCATCAAATTGCCTCCAAAAGTCTGTGGAACCAGATGTCATCCAAGCCCTACTTCCTTCAAGCAAATACCCAATGTAAGCAACATGAAGGACTACCAAAGAATAGGAACATCCCCTGAGATTTGCTCGGATGGGATTTGACCCATTTTCTTTTAGTCACAGGTTCAGGCATCTTATGATCAGAAAGAATTTTTTGCAGGATTTGTGAGTGTGAGCTGGCTGAGAAAAGAGTCTCATTTAAATTGTAGAAAATGCATCTTTATGCTGTTATCAGGCTCCCCTCTGGGACCTGGGGATTTCCACTAGATTATCTGGTCAGTATCTGGTGAGCTCATAGCACAAAAGCAAGTCTGACAGCTAGGAGGCCCACCCACCCAAATCCAGACCCTTGCCTGGGAGGACAGTAAGCCCAACATAAAGATAAGGGCTTCAGACCATGTGAACTTCTGGGGAGCAGTGGAAGCACTGGCAACGTGCAACACTGTGCAACATTTCCCCAAAGTAAACCTCTGCTTTTACTTTTTCTGAATACATATATTTCTTAATACTTTCCTGTTTATTTCTGCTTCAGGGCCCTAAAGGGATGCATTAGGGTCAGACCAGGTGTACAAAAGCCATCCAGGAATTCAACTGCTCCTGCAGATGGCAACCACTTTCCCAGTGCAGGTGTTCCCAAAGGCCATCCCAGACCTTCCCTTCTCCACCAAGAACTCCCAGTTCTCATGTCAGGGCGGCATCTTTCCTTCTCCATCAAAGATCAAAACATCCCATGCACTCAGCTTTGCCCCACAGACCTCTACCTCACTTCCTTCCCTTTGGCCAATATACACATGGGTTAAGGGAGTGGGAAGCACTTGGATAGGAATTGGCTGGAAGGTCATCTGCCTTCTCCCATGGTTTCCGGAAATAGGACCTGCATCAACTTGGAGATCCCCATGCTTTAAGCCAGGGGCCACTTGTCTGAGCCCCATCTTCATGTCATCTTCCCTTCCAAATTCATATGTGTATGTCCATATGCTTTTTTTTCCATTAAAGAATACCATCTCCTATTCTCCCCCATTAGTCTACTGCCAAATTAATCTCATTCAAGCTACCAGCAGTCATCTAATTGACTACTTTGTTTTGTCTCACAGACCCTGTGTATACTATGCTATTTATGTTTGGTTTTAACGTAACAAGCATAGGCTGGGAATCTGCTGCAGTGATGGATATTCTGCTAAGTTCTAGGGATATAGAAATACCATATAAATTGAGGCAGAATTAGGGGTAGCCCTTACCCAAGCTGAGAATGGTCTTTCCATCTTTCATGTGTGTTTGTCTTGCCCATCCCTACAGAGTATCGGCACTTGAAAGATAAGAATAAGGCCTTTTGTTTCCATTTGTACCTCTCCCTCCATCTTAGCCAGCACATGGCTCTGCTCATGGTCAACACTCAGCGTTAATGGCTGTAGGGCTGATGGTCCTGGGTTCCACCCTCAGGCCAGATGTTCACTTTCCTTGCAAGAATGACTAAAATGGTTAAGTGTGGTCTAAGAAGCCCCTAAGGCACTCCTTGGGGAAAGTCGTTTTGAATTTCCACAGTGTGTCACACAGAGGGACTTCAACCAGTTGTGAGGTCCATGGCAAGAAATTTGTTTCTACTATCTTAAGTACATTCTTAAGAGATAAACTTTATTTTGTACAAGTTGGACAGATTCAAGATTGTCCCAGTGGAACTACTCTCTTTCTCACTTGCCTTAGAATATCCCTTCTTGAGTGGTGCAGGTGCCAGCATCCTAAGGAGTGGTGGTTGTGTTGCAGCCTGTCCGGCTGGCCTGAGACAGTAGGGAACAGCCATTGGTGATGTGTCATTAGTCTTTGGCAGCTATCAATTATCACAGAGATTAATTTCTCCCAAACTCTTCATCTTAAAAATCAAATCTGCATATTTCCTTGGGAGTGCACCAGACTTGTGAACACCATGTTTACATGTGTTTGGGAGAGAAAGGTTTGAGAATCACCCCTTTAAGATGATCCCTTGCCCAAGGTATCCACAACAGTAGAGAAAAAATGCAGTGCCTTGTTTTAAGTTCCCAAATTCCTTCTGTGAGGAGTGGAAACCTGGAAGGTCTTGGCAAAACTTGCCCAAGGGAATTTTTGCCTGCCCCAAACTGACAGAGACTCCTTATGCTAGCCTCGGAGTGCAGTGGGAAACTTGTCTTTTTAAATTGTCATTTTATTGATCATGATGTATGCCACTAATTGCCTCTTCGGACTTATGTATTTTAATTACTTGCCTTTTTCTCCTGCCTTTGAGTCTCTGGATGATTGGATCACCAAGGGTGCAACTTCAAATAATTCTAATAAAGAAATGAGTATTATACTGGTGAGGTGGCCCTCTTGATTACACCAGGTCCAAAATGAAAATTACACTTAAGGGATGCTGTGCATGGAAGCAGAGCTCACGTCTTCACTGGCTTCAGGAGTCTGAGCAGGAAGAGCTCAGAATGCAAATGCTTAGCAAAGGAAGGAAGGCCTGCAGGCTGTGTATGGGGGTGTGCATGTACGCACATGTGCACTTGTGTATGTGCGCACATCTAGGCTTGCTTCTCTCAGAGGCAGGGGCAACAAAGCTACCTACATTTATGGGATCCCATTCTGGGATGGGAAGCATAATTCAAAACAAAGATCATCTGCTTTCCACGTTCAAAAGGAACTGCTGTATTTTCAGAAAACTTTCTTGTCTTCTCTCAAAACCTTACTTTGCCATTCTCTGCAAGCTGTGAAGGTGCCAGATCTTTACTGTACCTTAGGGTAGGGGTGAGTGGAGAAAGATAGAGATGTGGGCCTAGGAGAAACTCCAGTGATTGTCACTCAAACTAGCCTTCCTCCACATTCTTCCCACTATACTCCTGTCTGGGCTGAGTCTCAGGAATGAGGCAGTTGCAAGTCAGGTGGTCCTGAGTTAGAGAAAACTAAACTGAGCCTCAGACTTCACAACGAGAAGACACATTTCTTTTTCATTCCTACTTCATTATGCCAGAAATGTTCTTTAAAAAGCCAATTCTGAAATATAAGCAATTCTGAAAAGCTGTTTATAATATCCTTGTTACATAATTCAAATGGACAAACTTACACATTTCTTTAAAAACATTTTCTGTATGTTAATTATCTCAGCAAACTCATAAAGGATATTATTTTATTTTTATTTAATAGTTGAGGAAACAGATTCAGAGAAGGTAGGTGACTTTCCCAACTCACACAGCAGATGGAGAAAAGTCAGGACTTGAATCTCTGTCTTCTGGCTTCAAGAACAGTTCTTCCCCAAACATTTTTTTCTTTTAATTTTTTTGTTAGTCCCAGGCTTACTTCTCTCTTTTTACTTTTCCAGGACTCTGTACATCAATTTAATGTTACAGAGTCGCTTTCTTTCTCTGTAGATGCCACTTCAGAGACAGATTTTCTGGGGTGTTTTTTGGTAAATCATCTCGTTACATTATGATTCCAATACGTGTGTTCACACAGAAGTGCCTTCAGTCTGAGAATGTTAAGTGCTCAGGGTGTGATAGCAGTTGAAGGGACCTCAGTGAGACAGGGCTCTTTCTTGTGAGAGGGGGACTCAGGTCTCTATCCCACTGACTCGGCCTCTCAGGTACAGGGTTTGCTCTGAGATTTCCTGCTCAGCTACCGTTAGTAATCTGGTATGCTTAGTGCTCTGCACACATTATTTTTCTTTTCTTTCTAACTTTTTTATTTCAATAGGCTTTTGGGCAACAGGTGGTGTTTGATTACATGAATAAGTTCTTTAGTGGTGATTTCTGGGATTTTGGTGCACCCATCACTTGAGCAATGTACGCTGTACCCAATGTGTAGTCTTTTATCCCTCACCCCTCCCGCCCTTTCCCGAAGTCCTCCAAAGTCCATCATATCATTCTTATACCTTTACATCCTCATAGTTTAGCTCCCATTTATAAGTGAGAGCATATGATGTTTGCTTTTCCCTTTCTGAGTTACTTCACTTAGAATAATAGTCTCCAATTCCATCAAGGTTGCTGCAAATGCCATTATTTCATTCCATTTCATGATTGAGTAGTATTCCATGACATATACATTTACATATCACATTTTCTTTATCCACTCTTTGATTGATGGGCATTTGGGCTGGTTCTGTATTTTTGCAATTGCGAATCATGCTGCTATAAACATGCATCTATACACGTTATGATTATGATAGTGATTATTCCCAGTTTACAGATTAGAAAACTGAGGTTCAAAGAGTTTAAACTATTGTCTATGAAGAGTTGCAATTTATTTTGATTCCAAAGTTCACATTCTTTTCTTTATACTTTTTCTCCCTTTGTGTTTTATTTGTTTGATATTAAGAGAGCAAAAAGATTCTAGATATCTCAATCACTAAAAATATTGGAGACACCAGTATCAGCATCTACAGGGTTGCCATTAAAGTCACAGGATGGGGGAGGGATGTACATGGTTGACTAGACACAGGTAGTATGTGCTCAGCATCACTAATCATCAAAGAAACGCAAATCAAAACCACAATGAGATACCATCTTACACCAGTCAGAATGGCTATTACTAAAACATCTAAAAACAACAGATGTTGGCAAGGATACGGAGAAAGGGGAACACTTCTATACTGGTAGTGGGAAAGTAAATTAGTACAACTTTTATGAAAAACAGTATGGATAGTTCTCAAAGAACTAAAAATAGTACTAACTGCCCTTCAATTCAGCAACTTCACTACTAGGTATCTACCCAAAGGAGAAGAAATCATTATATCAAAAAGATACCGGCACCCCCATATTTATTGCAGTTCTATTTACAATAGCAAAGATATGGAATCAACCTAAGTGTCCATCAATAGAAGACTGGATAAAGAACGTGTGGTATATATACATCATGGAATACTACTCAGCCATTAAAAACAAAGAATGCAATTATGCCTTTTGCAGCAACACGGATGGAACTGAAGCCATTATCTTCAAGGAAAAACACAGAAACAGAAAGTCAAATACTGCATGTTCTCACTTATAAGTGGGAGCTAAACAATAAGTATACATGGATATATGCAGAGTGGAATAATAGACGTTGGAGACTCCAAGAGGTGGGACGGTAGGAGGGGGGTGAGGGCTGAAAAATGACCTATTGGATACAGTCTTCACTATTCAAGTGATGAATATACTAAAAGGTCAGACTTCATGGAACAATATATGCATCTAAGAAAACTGCACTTGTGCCCCTAAAATATATTTTAAAAATAAAAATACCACAGTATGGAGCCCAGAGCCTGAAGCTTGAAAGTGGTGAGTCAGCCTAAAGAGTGTGAGAATCGGGAGTTCCAGATCCTAATTCCATCACTCCAGCTAAGCTCGACATTGTTATTTCGACTGCTGGGCAAGCTCCCTGGACCTCCATTTTTGCCTCCCTGGACCTCCATTTCCCCACCTTTATAACTGAAAGTTTAGAGGAGGTCCTCTCTGAAATTGTATCCTGTGCTAAGATTCCCATGGCACACCTATTGGGACACGTTCTTTCTCAGAACATTTCTGCCACCCGGAATCTCATGAAGCAATGAGACTCAATTCCCCATAACGACAACAATCAGCATTCCCACTTCCCCAAAGCATATGGTACTGTGGATGCCTGCCAGGGAGTTCTGTGAACGGAAGTGAGGCATGAATGAACATCACCAGCCAACATGTTAGGTTTGTCCTTCTTGCTGTTCTTATTACTGAGTATCTACACTGGGTTTGGGAGACGGTCCCTTTTACTGATTATTTCAAGAATATGGTCTCTGTCTTCGTGGAGTTAATTATTTCAGGTCCACCCTTTACTTCATGACGCATCAGCTGCTCAGTCTGCTTTTTGGCATTTTCTGTATCTCAGGACCTCTTTGTATTTAGTATACTAATGACGAAAATTAAGGCTTCAAATAGAGAAAAAAATAAGTTCTGGTGACTCATGATGTCCTTGTTAGTTAGAGAAGGGTCAGTGAAGAACTATTTCACATGTGCAAGATAATTGTCAAGTGAAGTGAGGAGGAAAGGATAAGAAGACATTTTTATTTTGATTTTAATTGGCTTCTCTGTTCTTTCTCAGTTCCCTCCAACCCCAACCCAATTTCACCTTTTATCATAAAGCTCAAGACCTTGTTGGAATGGGGGAGGGAAAGCGGTGGGTAAGGGGAAAGAAGAATATGGCAAATTAAATCTATTTCATGAACTATGTCATTTCATACATAATTCATCAGAATCCTAATATTCAAGACTGAAGCCAGACTTCCATTTTAAAAAACCCAGGGTTTTGTTTGTTTGTTTGTTTCTGTCAGTTTTTCTTTTTTGCCATTTGTAAGGTTGTGATTAATTTTATTTTTGTCTCTTGGTCACAAAACCCTGTGCCCCTCAAAAATTGCTCTATTGCCAGGCTGTGAGTACCCTAGGCTGGAGGGAAGCCAAGCACAGCTACCACCAGCCAGGCTGGCAGGAGTGCAGGAATGTGGCTGGGGAAGTTCGCCTCATGCTTTCTCTGTCCTTTCTGCCCCAGGATGGAAAGGACTGGGGAGAGGAAAGGTGGTGGCCCATTGCAGAGTTTGCCAAGCTTCTCAGGGACTTAGAGTACGAGTGGGTCCAGAAGAAATTTCTTTCTGAGGGGAGAAGAGTAAAGTACGTGGGAAAATGTTGATCTGTGATGACAACCTGTAGAGGTGTGAAGAAGTTTTTATTAATGATGCAAGTTGCAGACAGTTCTGCTAGCTACAAACAAGGATCAGCAAGGGCTGTTGTCATAATAACCACTGTAGGGGGCTGACAGTTCAGGAAAGGAGCATACACCGGCTCAGGGGCTTATGCTCAGTCATTTGAGACTACAACACTTGCAGTAGTCATGTTGGGAGTGGGTGGTGATTTGATCCACATCAGGTAATCAGGCTCTTGCATAATGGTGTGGGAGGAGCACAGGTAGCATATTTCCATTTCTATATTAGTGAATGACCATGGAATATGCACCAGCTTATAGACAAATAAAACAAACAGTGCGAGGTCTATGTGGTGACCCTCAGAGCACTGTGGCTGCGTGTCCATGATCTCCAAATACATTGAACCAAAAAAAAAAAAAAAATCAAAGAAACTGGTCACTTTGTCCCAATGAGTTAAAAATTGGTCTGCTTTCTTTTTAGTTACTTAACTGACATTGGATCATTGAATTAATGAATCTGGTCTCTGTTCTCTTTTGGTTTGACTTGGATGTAAATGTTTGGATGAGAATCCTGGGATGTATCAATTCTAGACAGTTGTTTGTATTGGGGAAGCTGAGGAATATAAAGACAGAAAAATGAAAAAGAAACAGAGGTTACCAGAAGTGGTAAGAATCATTGAAGGACAGTGGCAGGAAGTACCAGGACAAAATCAAAATTGTATCAAAGAGAATCTTGAAGATTCATTACTTCTAAAAAGCAACTTATACCAGAGTCGCAGGTGCTTTATAAAAATATTTTGAATTTCTTATGACTTACACAGAATATTTAATAAATGCACACTGTAATATTACCATGCACCATTTTAATTTGAAACAGGTTTATGGAGATTTAATAGGATATTCGCTTTGAGTGGGTGGGGTGGACAAATGTGATAAAAAGAACCATTTACCTGAGATCTGAGAAAGACCCGTGGGAAAGGTACTTTACTGGGTAGGATTAATCATCCTCTAAAATTTCAAGTTCATTTACATATATTTCTGAGAGACACTGAGCCACATTCTTTCCTCAGAAGCACCATTTGTTCAGTTTGCTGCCACCAGATGCTATAAGGCTATTGTTGTGACGGTACTTAAACCCATTCTGTTTGGGTAGAACATCCTTTGAAATTTTCTTATACCTGCTTTTCTCTTGTACAACGAGGAAAATTCATTTCCTTCCTGTCGAGAAAAGTTAATGATCATTTTCCATTATATTAAAATATTATCATTGTTATGACTTTAGTATATTGTTTCTGCTGAAATCACCATGTGTTGCAGAGTTTAGCAATGCCAAGGCCCAGGCACTCGTGTGTTAGCTCAGAGTTTCTCTTTAAATATTGTTTTTTTCAGATGAGTTATGATCAAAAAAATGACAAATCACAATTTCAGGGGAATTAATAGGTAATTATATACTTAAAAATCATTTTTAGCTTGAAAATCCAAATTTTTAACAATGTTGTATCCAGAATACAATTATAAATGCCACATTAAATCTCTGAACCAGAAATAAGAGCCTTCCTTTACGGCTCAGCTAAAAAAATAACAGGGGAAGCAGCAGAGACTTGTGCAGGCGCG
>NW_012116677.1:1293066-1331619 GCF_000951035.1 Colobus angolensis palliatus | reverse complement strand
AGCTTGAAAATCCAAATTTTTAACAATGTTGTATCCAGAATACAATTATAAATGCCACATTAAATCTCTGAACCAGAAATAAGAGCCTTCCTTTAAGATATAATAAATACTTTAAGTATTAGGACAATGTTTCTCTTTCAAGATGGAAGAAAAGTAGAATTATAGGCTACTACTATATTCTAATTCCTTGAATGGTTTACTTTTTAAAACTTTTTTTATCCTTTTCAAGGGGTTCATTATTTGTGCCCAAAGAAGACAAGGAAAGATCAGGATGTGGACTGAAAAACCAGAGTAGGCTCAGAAGATTCAAAAGTTTGAATCAGGAGGTGTTGTTTTTCCTGGTATTTTGGCAGATGTAACAGCACCAGAACCAGAACACGGGCAATGTGAAGGAGACTGCAGCAGGAGCAAAGAAAGGAAGGGAGAGAAGAAGATGGAATCTTACTGGAGAGTGAGTTGCTTGTTGGGAGAAGAGAGAATAGTCTGGAATTCATTCAAGTAGCTCCACTGAGGCCAATTCGTTATCAGTTCAATTCCCTTCGGAGCTAGTTCACAAGGGCTACCATAAAAAAACACACAGACTGGCGGCTTAACCAACAGGAATGTATTTTTTTCACAGCTCTGGAGGCTGGGAGTCCAAGAGCAAGGCGCTAGCAGGATTGGTTTTGTTTCCTCTGAGGCCTCTTTCTTTGGCTGGCAGATGGCTATCCTCTTGCTCCCTCTTCATATGATCATCCCTCTATGCACGTGTGCCCTGGCATCTCTCCTCCTTAAAAGGACACAAGTCATATTGGATTAGGGCCCAACCTAATAGCCTTGGTTTAACTTAATCACCTTTTTGAAGACCCTGTACTCAAATACAGTCACATGAATTAGCCCCTAGCCATGTGACCTCATTTTATCTTAATTCCCTCTTTAAAGACAGTATCTTTAAATGTATTTACATTCTGAGGTGCTGGGGGTTGAGACTGCAACATATGAATTTTGGAGGGACACAGTTCACCCCATAACACCTTCCAAATGTTATTTTTTTTAAACTTGAAAACAGGTGATGTATCTGTGGTAGACAGATGTTGACTGTTTCCTAAGCCTTAGATATAAGGAAGAGTAAAAGGAGATGAAAGTTAGCTCCCTTGGGATATTCAAGGTACTGAAAACTGTAAGGGCCCAACTTTATTTTTGTTTGAACTGTTTTTTAAATTTGTTAGTGAAAATTTCATATATGCACAAAGTAGACAGAATAGTACAGTAAGCCCCGTTATGTTCATCCACCAGATTCAATAATTGTCGTGGCTTTGATCCTCTTGCTTAATCCATTTTCTCTCTTTTTCTCTCTCTCTTGCTGAAGTGTTTTAAAGTCAAATTTGAGTATTGTGTCATCTTACCTTGCATCTCTTAAATAAAGGTATTTATGTATGCATCTTTTAAGATATTAACACTCTGTTACATAACCATGATGCCATCATGCCTATCAAAGTTGACAATAATTTCTTGCTTGTTTTATTCCCAATTCAAATTTCCCTCCTCTCAAAACAAAATATGTATATACATATATGTATATAGTTGATAACGTGAAACAAGATTCAAACAAGATTATTATTACGTTTAGTTGTTAGTAGACTATTTATTCTGGGGAAAAAAACATTGTTTCATTCCAGAGAGTGCATCATTTAGAACATCCTATAAGGCTATTTACTTTTACTTGGAAATGGCCCTAAATACCGGAAACAAACTCTCCATCTGATGTAGTGGGTCTGGATGGAGTTGCTTCTCCCAAAATGTCTGGGATGCAGTCTGTTTGCCTGGATAGTGGTCAGCCTCACTAAACAGGAAATTATACTTGCTTTCTGTTTAAATAATATCTTGGTTTCTATAAGTAGTCATATATTCGATTCTATAAGATTTCATTGTATTTTAGATAACATTTCTCATGGAAAACACAGAAGCAGCAGACATCTTTAGATATTCTGGTTGCTTCAAGGTTATCCACATATAACCTGGAATTCAGCTGCCTCCCCACCCCCACCTTTGGGATAACAAGATAAACTTGATTCAAAGCCAATTCCACCACCCATTAACGTCCAAAATTCTTGCTGCAGTTTCTGCAACTGTCCAGGGTCAGTATCCTTATGGGGTCCTCCTCTCTAATGCTTGCAATCATGGATGCTACTTCTATTTCATCTACAGCAGCCAGACACAAACCTTAGCTCCTTCAGGGAGTTCCACAAACCTCCATTTCCACCCAGCATTTTGTGAGCTTTGTCACTTTGTTTAAGAATGTGGGAGCAGGACCATGTAGAGTGGCTCACCTCACACAGAGTACAGGATTTTACCTCTTGCTGGTCTCTCTCTTGCCGCCCCTCATCCCCCTTTCCCCTCACTCTCTTTTCTTTCCTCTCCCTCTAATAAATGTGACAAATTCCTCTCCTTAGCTCATGCAGAGCAGTTTAATAATAACTTTTTAAACTTGAATATACTCTTGGGTCTCACCCTCCACCCCAAATGACTTGCTGAAGTATTTTTTTATCCAAATATATTCAGGGCTCTCTTTCAGAGGAATTCTGGTTAATGCAATTTTCTCTACCTCATTTTAAGTATGTAACAGTCAGCCCCTATTTCTGATCCAGCCCCCATAGTCATCCTACACATCTAGAACAGTATGCTGGGGGCATCTCCCTGAATTCCTTCACGTAACAGAGCAGGGACCAGGAATGCTACTTATCTGGTGCAGCCACAGCTGCTCAGAAAACAGCAACAAGGTTGTGCAAAGTGATGCCACCCACACTACAAGACTCTTAAATTTTGTTGAAATACAACACTACCTGGGTGCAAAAGCTTAGCAATTTTCCCATATGCAGCTCTTATCGCCCACAAGGCAAACCTATGGCTAAAGTCGGACTGTTTAAACCTGCCTCTTCCTGACACCCAAGTTTTCTCAACTCGCGGACAGTGTGTCTGCAGCCAAGGAATTCTCCTTTGCCACAGAGAAAAAAATTCCCAAATATTTTTGTCTCATCCAATTCAATAGATCACAAATGACAAATAGGCACACTCTCTTTGAACTTGGCTTCAGGAGTATGTCCATCAATCCAAGCAATCCAGGCTGCCAGAGACTGCAGAATCCATCAACCTAGGCCCCAGTTCCAGCCTGGTATCTTGAATCTGCTTACAATTCTTTTTTTCCCCACTTGAGAAGAGATGATCAGGGTTTTTTGTTGTTTTAGTTTTATTTTTCTTCATGTCCCTCTGTCACTTTCCTTAGCCTCCAGTCCTCTAAAACTTGTACACCCCTCCCTAGGACTCAAATACCAGATGGTATTCTATTATTTGACAAACGTTCTCCAAATGAGTGAAGATATTGACTCTGAGTGTGGGTGCACTCAAACTATGCAATATTTCCAACTCAGCCAAGTGCCTGAACTGTAGAAATACGTCTCCTGGAACAGATACATGCACACAATGATTCCTGCAAGATGCCAACATTCTCATCAGAAGCCACAAGGTCACAAACGCCTGATGTTCAGTTCTTGAAGTAAAATAATCATAACATCTTAATTTTTCCTTTCTGAACCACCGAGTCAGCCGTTTCGGTAAGTTTTCAGAACTTTTTGTAAAGAAAACATATCTACTCCCTGACCAAGCATTCCCCTCGGTCTGTTTGCAAAAGGGTATTCTAATAGGTACAATATTTGAATGCTACTGCATTTCCACTATACCTGCCTCATTATATTACATGAATCTATCTGTTCTTTGTTTGGAAATGTGTTTATTGTGGGCCTGGTAATTCTCAGGTGAGAATAGTAGATTTATAAACTGTGCCCCACCTCCTGTCTGCTCTCTCCTAAGGCCACAACCCCAAAAGATCACTTACTAAAACGTGTTTTGATGTCATCTCTGAAATTCTGCTTTTTAAGAATGTTTTATAATGAAACCTTGGAAATAGCATGCAGAGGTTTCACTCCTGACATACACCAGAAGGTCACATGCTCGAATTCTGCTTAAAGGGACACTAATCATATTCAGTGTGTGAGTAGAGAGGCTTACAGTTGGAGATGACACCATCATTTGCATAGGATGTAAAAATGAAGGACCATTAATTTTATAGCATTAATTGAAGAGCAGAAGTGTTAGACCTCTATAATTATCTTCAGTGAATACATTTCAAAGAGATCTTCACAAATGAGGCTTGTGTGTGTGGATGTGTGAGGGTACAGATACAAAGAGCAAAGCGAAAGCTCCACTTTGTCCCCACTCAAGATGCACAGATCAGCATATGGTTAAGTTAAAAGCTTAACTTAAATCTGAATTGCTTCCTCTGTGTGGAAACAAGACATGTGAATTCTAGACTCCCAGGAGGATATTCTGCCCAGAAGCAGGGGTCTGGACTGCTTGCCACATTTCAGAACCACTGAGATAGCGAACGGGAGGAATCTCAGGAAGGTGGGCAGTGTTCCCTCGTGTCCTCCCAACACCCCATCCTCCCATCTCTAGCACCCCCAGCAGGACCAGGCACTCCCCTTGGTCCTGATTTTATCCTCCTAGAATGTTCTTCCTACAGTCTAAATGTACTGGTCCTATATTTTGTTCCCACAGGCCAAACTCAGCCAAACAGCTATAGATCCAAGGAGATCATTCTGCAATGTTAGTCACCTCAGTGTTTTGCAGTCCAAGGTCAGCATGGAAAGTAGAATTTCTAATGACTTATACGTTATTTGAATGGCTTACTAGTTATATAGCCAAAGAGAAAAATCAAAGTAGAATAAGGGGAGGTGGGGGTATGGTGGAGTTTTTTTGTTTTGTTTTGTTTTTCGCTTTTTTGTTTGTTTTGTTTTGTGTGTGTGTGTGTGTGTGTGTGTGTGTGTGTGTGTGTGTGGTGGGGGGTGGGGGGAAGGGGTTATAGAGGCAAGAAACAACTAGAAAGAGAAGCCAGCTCCATGATTCTGGGCAACACAATGCCAGCGTCAAAAGCAGTGGTCACAGCCATGATGGTCCATCTTCATTTCTGTCTGAGGGGTGAAAGGCAGATATTGGGAATAGAGTCTGGGCAGAGAGTATGTGAAGCCCGAGGTTTAAGATCTACTTGGGAGTTTTGGTAATTATCCTGACATGCAAGACTCCTTGCTTTAAAAAATATGAACTACCTCTGAACCTTAAAGTCACAGATTCTCTCTGGTGTATAAAGTTTATAGGGGGAAAGTTGGGAGCCACCAGTGTAAATCAAGGAAGGCATTAGCTAATGATGCAACATGATGCAGTTACTCTGTTTAAATGCCCCTGTCTCCAGGGGCCCTGGAGGAGTGACAATACCAGTGGGAATTCCAGGTACCACTCCATACAGGTAGAGGAGAAACTTGGCGTAGAGGTCTTTTAAGAAAATGCTGGGGAACATTATCTAACTTTGTGAAAAGCTTCTCTAGGTGTAAGGGACTTACTCAGGATGGCGAAGGTTTCCTCTAAATTCCTATATATCTCACTGCTCAGTTTGTCTTTCATTTCTTGCTTCATTTACCTAGTTTGGTACTATACTCTTTTCTTTTTACTACCTTCTTAAGGTAGATTTTCTGTGCAATACGCTTTACATATTTAAAGTGTACAACTTGAAGTGTTTGCACATATACTTGTACATACATACAGATATAAACACTTGTGAAATCAAGATACCAACCATTTCTATTACCTTCAAAAGTTTTCTTGCATCCATTTGCAATTCTTTCTTCCCTCCACCCTGTCCCCAGTGACTACTGCTCTGTTTTCTGCCCCTGTAGGTTAGCATGCATTTTCTGGAATTCTATATAGATGGACACATTGATGCATGCTCCGCTCTTGTCGGGCTTCTTTCATCCAGCTGTACCACATTCCTTGGCACTCTCTCTGCTAGAGATATTTCCCCTCCCAGGCTAGAAATAACCTCGTGTGCCAAGACGATCTGTGATGTGACAAGATCTGTATGCTGTAGACAAGGTAAACATTGAGTTTTGTACATAATTTTTTTCTCAGGTGTTCAAGGAACTCTGCAATAGGAGACCTACCATATCGGTAATAAAAGGAAGTTTTTTATTTTTTGGAAAATGCACTAATTTGTGTAGCTTTTTCTTCTTCTGAAATCAAAATTCCAGGATTTAAGAGAGTTTTCTTCAAAACAATTCACACCCCAGGGTGACTTCATTTCATTACTTCAATAAAGTGGCCTGTCGGCTTTTTGTGTGGAATGTAAACCAAGTTGATACATATGGGAGTGGGAATGATTTACTTCACACTTATTTTCATGGAGGAACTGGAAATAGCAAGTGCAGGGAATTAGACTCAATGACCTCTAGGCTCTCCGTCTGCCGTGTCTCCATCTCAGAGGCTGAACAACTCACCAAAGGTCACCACGGAAGTCACACATGATGCTGAAGTCTGCCTAGGTGTTTCAGGTCTTAAGACTCCTTCCATTGCAAGTGTCAGACACTTAACTAAAGGTAATGAAAGCCAAAAATAATAACAAATAAACCTAAGAAATTTAGTGGCTGAAGCAACTAAAATTCATTCCTGGGGAGGGATAGACTAGACACAGGGGTTTGAACATATCAGCACTCAGACTCCTGCTGGCTCCCAGCTCTGACTTTCTCTGTGTTGATTTTATTCTCAGGAAGCTCTCTCTGTTCCATGCATACATCCCACTGCTTCAAGCACAGGAGTTTCTCAACCCAGTATCTCAACGAAAGACTACGATTTAATGCACTGACAGGTTGTGTGACTATCCCCAGAGCAGGAGGATGAAGCGTGCTGGTTGGTCAGCGCCTTGTTGTGTACTCACCCATGGCTGTAGGCAGGGAGGCACAGATAGTCCCACCAACCACATGACTGATGTGAGGAGAATTCCCCCAGTGACAGAGAAACACCATTACAAAATAAAGGGGAATGGATGCTAAGCACAGGGCAAAAGGTGCTCTCTTGAGTTGTTTTCTTACAGCTTTGTATAAAATTCCCGCGGCTCCCTTAGAAAACTACAGGGAGTCCTGGAGCATCCCATTGTCTCTGCTCACTCTTTCATTCTTCTCTTATGCATGGACATATGACCAGAATTTAAAAGATTATAAGCAAGATTATTCTACACTTCCAAGATTGGGATATCATGATCTTTCTCTGAAGGATGTCAAAGATTCTAATCAAAATGAGATAACACTGCAGTGGGAATTTGTATATTAGAGTCTGGGGCACTTGGTTTCCTTAGGACTCACTCACTTCACATGTATAATGGGAATAAATATTTCTCCGCTTTCCAGGTATGGGGATGAGGGTTCAATCAGATACTCTCTGGAAGTCTTGCTTTTCTCTGATTCTGTTCGTGAATTCACATGTGCTAGCAAGTTGATATAACAGATTACTCAAAATTGAACAATTTCATTCTAATGAAAAGTGGGAGATGGCCACATATGAAGTGGACATTCTACATGCTTTAAACATCTTTCATATACTACTGCAGTTTCCCACCTGTGACTTCTGCCATTTCCTAAACAAAGGCTGGAAATTTTGTTTCTGAAGTTTCCCTGCAATCTAGGGCACAGTTATATGACCAGGACCTAGAATCAAACATACGTTTATGAGATTGAAGTTGAGAAAAGGTGATGTGAAGAAAGTAATGTTGAATAGATTCTACACTGGAGAGAGTGGTGGAGAAGTGGTCATCTTTCAGAAGAAGGGTGTTAAAAGTTCCAGTACAGGCTTCCTGTGCCCATATCAACCAGGAAAGCTATAATACTGCACTAGCAGCAGAAACAGGAGAGTCTCCACTGGAACAGGCTTGTGGTATCATCTAGATACTGTTTCTGGTTCCATTGGTTCTCTATTTAATCTTCTGGCTCTCTGTGAACTGCTTAATGTTTAACATATTACAAATCTGTATGTATTAAAGTGAGCTGTGTTGTTTACAACTAAGAACCCCTTGACCAATACAGAAATTAATCTCAAGAGTGGTTTCAGGCCCCAAATACAAAGAAAAGGGCCTCTAGTGTTGGTTTTCTGGGTAAGAAGGCAGTGAAAAACCCACCTAGTCGTAAAGAATGGATAGTAGTAGAGTATTTTACATATTCACCTGTGGTTACCTATGAAAGTGAGTCTTGGGAGATACAGTGGCATGAGAAATTCAAGCAATATGAATGACGTGAATAATTCAAGGGTTACTTCTAACTGCACTGGAGAGTTTGAATTCCCTGCTTAGGGCATGGTCAGGGATGGACCACCTAGTGCTATGCTCAACCATCCCTTTCAGGTACATAGCTAAAGCCTGAGTTTGATTCTGATGGAGTTACCAAATTACAATGTCAGTGGAAATTATAGCCTTATTAAGTCTGTTATGTCAGAGTTAGAGCTTTAATATGAAAGAAAGGGACCCTGAGAATTTAAATTGAGGACATATAAGAAGCTTTCAGTGATTTGGAAAATTCTGAATATTCTTATTTGTCCTAGTCCATTACTAAGAAGGAAATGAACTTGCAGAATGGTGAAAATATTTATTGAAACCTCAGTAGTTGTTATGCCAGCTGGAAGACAACACCTTATGAGTTTGGTGTTGTGTGTAAGATGTGGTACATTTCTCTGAACCATGCAAAATGTATGCTGCTATTTGCTTTTCTATAATCAAAGTGCATGGAATTCAGAACCAAAGGGTGAAGGCAGGAGGGTTACTTCTCAATACTACATCTAATAGCCTTATTCCAAAAGTTTTGCTTTTGATCCCTGTCATTCTCAGCTCTGCCAACTTAAAGATCTTAGTGCCCAGGGGAAGAATGGTTCCACTAGGAACACAGAATGTTTTCATTGAATTAGAAAATAAAACTTCTTCTTGCCAAGAAGAGGCTATTTTGAATTCTTCCTGCTACTGGAAAATTAAGCAATAAAGGAGTTTTCAGTGTTGACTGGGGCAATTGATTCTGATTAATAAGACAAACTAGGGTAGTTTATACCGTTTTATACAAGGAGTATTTCTGGAACCTAGGAGATCCTTCTGGGCACCTTTGTGTATTGTCATGTCCAGTGGTAAAGCTCAGTGGAAGACTACAGTGATCCATACAGGAAGGATCACAAAGAGATATTATCCTCCATAAATAAAGATTGTAAGAGTCACCTCATCAGGTGAAGAATCCTAGCCTGCTGACATGCTGGTTGTAAAGGCAAAAAGAGCATGGCATGTGTATTAGTCCATTCTCACACTGCTATAAAGAACTACTTAAGACTAGGTAATTTATAAAGGAAAGAGGTTTAATTGACTCACAGTTCCACATGGCTAGGGAGGCCTCAGGAAACTTACAATCATGGTGGAAGGCAAAGGGGAAGCAAGAACCTTCTTCACATGGTGGTAGGAGAGAGAAGTGTCCGTGTAGGAAAAACTACTGTTCATGAAACCACCAGATATCATGAGAATTCACTCACTATCATATGAGAACAGCATGGAGGAAAGTGCCCCCATAGTCCAATCACTTCCCTCCTTTGACACATGGGGATTACAGGTCCCTCCCTCAACATGTGGGGATTACAATTGGAAATGAGATTTGGGTGAGGGCACAAAGCCAAACCACATCAGCATGTGTATTAGTCCATTCTCACTCTGCTATAAAGAACTACCTGAGACTGGGTAATTTATGAAGAGAAGGAGTTTAATTGACTCACAGTTGCGCAGGGTGTACAGGAAGCATGGCTGGGAGGACTCAGGAAACTTAAAATCATGGCAGAAGGGCAAAGGGGAAGCAAGTGTGTCTTCACATGGCGGCAGAAGAGAGAGAGAGTGAAGGGGGACGTGCCACACACTTTTAAACCATCAGATCTCATGAGAACTTTCTCATGAGAGTGAGAGTTCTGTTTCATGAGAACAGCACGGGGGAAATGTGTCCCCATGATCCAATCACCTTCCACCAGGTCCCTCTTTCAGTATTGGGGATTACAATTCGACATGAGGTTTGGGTGGGGACACGGAGGTAAACCATATTAGCATAGTTGTAGAGAAAGGATGACATAAAAACCACCATATCTATATGACCACTTGCAGAAACAATAGCATAAACATTTTTCTTCCTTGCTGTGTCTATATACAGACTATTCTTCTCTTTTTTCCTCTTTTCTGCTTCCTTTACAGTTATATAGGATATAAGGGTAGGTACAGGGTGGCAAATAACTTCATTTTAGTGCCTGGATCACAGAACATCAAGATGGCATTGTGGCTGAACTGGAGAAGGTGGACATCCCCTGGGATAAAAAAACTGAGGAGGTTTTATCTTGCCTCTCCTTTGAGGAGAGAGCGAGCATATTTCCATTTGTACAATAAATAATTGCATGATGTTAGGTGAAGCATTTTGTCCTTGTGATTGTAATTGTTGAGAATTTCAGTACGGAAGAAGATTTTTAGGGCTGTTGCACAGCCAAAAGATAAATGTGTCGGTGTGTTTTCTGTTGTGGATCACTATTTACCCTTTGAACATCCTTCCAATATTTGGGAGATCTTCCACTTTCTCAAGGTAGAGGTTAGACACTTGCTTTCTCAGCCTCCAGCACAGCTAGAGTCGAGCCATGGGACCAGATGTGCACCATCAGATTTCCTTTTGAAAGAGAAGGTCACAAAGAAGGTGATGTCATGATAAGTACATTCTCATTAGGTGGCAGAGAGGCATGCAGCTCAGGGGCAGCGTGGTCAGAGGTCCTGGTCATGGTATCCCAGGACAAGCAGGCGGGGAGGCAATGGTATCTGCCCCATGCAGCAGTCTGGCAGTGCAGCTGGAGTGCAGTTTCTATCTTTAGATGCTCCTAGCTTGATTCTATGGCTTCCTAGAAATTCCTTGAGCCACCAAAAATTCTTTACCAAACTGCCTTTCCTGCTTCAATTAGATTAGGTCGGTTTGTTGTTTGCAATTAATGATATACTCACTGATATTCAGAGAAGCTTTTCCTGCCTATAGCAGCCAGTCCTAAAAAGTATGAAGAAAGAAACCTTTTTCTATAGATCTCATATCCCAGTTGTTTCTGGCTCAAAACTTGGAATACATATCAGGTAAAGGGAAGTGGTTCAACATACAATCCTTTACACAAAGGGACATTAGCGCAGCTGCGGTTTGCTTAGAAAACTTAAGAGTGGCCCATAAAGGGAAAGCCCATCTGTTTAGGGACACTAAATCTGCTTGTAGTTCACAGGATATCACACACCCAAAGCAGGGACTCTAACTGCGAAGACTAATTCTATAGACAAATTGTATTTACCCCTTATGGCAGCCTAGTGGGATGCATTGCTGTGTGCAGGGGACTATTTATTGGATTAGTTGGTGGCTGTTATATGTTAACAGGTTTACAAAGTAGTTTTACTAAATCTAAGTTTCATACTAGCACTGAAGAAAATTCTGAAACAGCTTATCCCAAAAGAACACAATGTATTTTCATTGCAAAACTCAAAGAAAGTCCTTTAAAGGTACCTAAAGATTGCTAGCCAAGAAGAACGTTTCACAAGCCAGAATTCTAAGCCTGCTGAATTAAGTTGTTGCCTATCAGGCATTCATAACAATTGTGATTTATTATAGTGTGTGCTGAGAATAAGAACTGGGTAGGTGTTGGTAAAGTTGTACCCCTCCCTCAAAGCTCATGTCATCCTGGTTTACTGAACTAAAAATGACAAGAATTATCAAAAGGATAGTTTTCTCTTTGACTACTCACGCATACCAACTATCTTTCCTTTATAGCCCATTTTAATACAAGTGCCCGACATCCCCCTGCTTTGCTGATACCATATGGTGTTGATGTAGGTTTATTTTGGTGCTGTGTTATCTGGGGAACTGAAAATTGACTGGGGAGTTAGGCAAGCTCTTATCTCCTGCTGGCTTCTTCGCTTGCTTATGCTGCACTTTAAATAAATCACTCAACCCCTGAGCCTCCGTTTTCCCATTTGGAGAATGGGATCAGTGATGTCTACTTTGCAGGCTCTAGAGAAGCCAAAACAGGCAAGGTTCTGTTGTTTCCTGGGAGGCGAGGAGCTATAGAATGTAAATACAGTAGGGATGTTTGTGAGAAGGTAGCAACTGCCTGCAAAAGAAAGATATTGGCTTTCCCTAGACTCATTAGTCAGAGAACTGAAAAGCAAGTACCTCCTTTTTTCACATTCCCCTCCAGAGAATTTCCTGTAATTTCCCTGGTATTAATTGATGGTGGGCACCAAAATTCTGAATTCTCAAAGGAAGAAAGTGCTTCTACTCTCGGCATTTCTAATATTCATTTTCATTTGTTTTGTTTGTTTTTTCAGGGGAGGTAAGAAAGAGGGAGTGTGGCTTTTTGGGTTAATTGTGTGGATTACTAGGTGGGTGCATGGAACGGTCAGGCTAAGCTTCACCGGCTTGTTTACTCTGCAGAGCTTTCCTTGCAGGAGACATTTTGGGCAAGAGATGAAGAACTCATTTCTGAGTCAGGCTCTTCTTCCTGACAAGTTTGCATAGGAGGCATGATGCTATTTGTATTAAAGTGAAGGCTAAATTTCTGTAACAGACCCAACCATACAGTGTCCTACTGAGAAAGGTCTTTCTCCCTTAGGTGACAGTCCTGACAGGAGCCAGGGTGGCAGCCAGCTCTTCTCCAGTCTTTTTGAGACCTGTGTTCCTTCCACCTTAGTGCTCTGTCATCCCAAGTGCAATCACTTAGGTCAACGTAGGATGCAGACACTTTAATGTGTTGGAATGTTTGGGTGAAGCATCCAAATTAAGGGCATCTTGGGCATAACAACAATCCAGTACTCCTCTAAACAGTGCTGGGCCACTTCTTTTCAGTTTTCCAACTTGCATTGACTGCAAGAGCAAGATTATACTGCAAAAATACTCAACAGCATTGGGCCTGCACCAGCATGACTGTTTTATCATGTCTCCTTGAGACTTCTGTCTATTTTGATGGGAGCAGAAACTGCTCCCAAGTGACTCCAGTGATGTCTGGTTCGTCTTACAGAGGGGGAGCTTGGGCAGCTGCCCTTCAGGTCATGTTCTTCCCACTGTCCACAGCCCTGTCCCTTAACCCAACTCTCTGGAGACCTGAAAATGAATGCATGATCCCTGCCACAAGGGGCTCTGGCTCTGGTGGGTGACTTCACCTACAGGTGAAGGGTGGACACCACACCTGGTAAGAAGCGCTCTCTGTGGGGGCAGGCTGAGAGCTATACGCACACAGAGGAGAGGCCCTTCCTTAGGAAAGAGTGACAAAGTTTTTGAAAGAGAAGGGAGGTCTCGTTTGACCGTAAGTTAGCCACATAAAGACTGAGGGCTTGGGAGGCCGAGACGGGTGGATCACGAGGTCAGGGGATCGAGACCATCCTGGCTAACACGGTGAAACCCCGTCTCTACTAAAAAATACAAAAAAACTAGCCGGGCGAGGTGGCGGGCGCCTGTAGTCCCAGCTACTCAGGAGGCTGAGGCAGGAGAATGGCATGAATCTGGGAGGCGGAGTGAGATCTGGCCACTGCACTCCAGCCTGGGTGACAGAGCAAGACTCTGTCTCAAAAAAAAAAAAAAAAAAAAGACTGAGGGCAGAGAGAAGAGTTTCAGGCAGAGAGAGAGTAACACTCACAAAGCAGTGAAAGAAAGTACAGCAGATCCTGAAAGTAACTCAGAATGACTGAAGTGAAGAAGACAAGGGGACAGGTGATGAGAACTGAGGCTGGAGAAATGATTAAGCGCTAGTTCCTAATGAGCTTTCATTTTCCATCTAAGGAGTTTAGACCTGACCCTGGTGGCAAGAGAGGCCATTAAAGAATTTTCTGAATAGTATATTATGAACTCATTTATGTTATAGAAAGATCACCCACAGCCATAAGGAAAGGATGTTCTTAAATGTGTGAAATGTGTGGTCTCAGACCCATCAGCACCAGATTCACCTGGAGTATCCATCAAAATTGCAGAATCCCAATCCTCATCTTATGTCTGCTGAATCAGAATCCCAAAGAGTGAACCCCAAGAGATTCGTGTGTAAGATGTTCTCCAGGTGATTCTGATGTCTACTAGATACTTAAATGTCAGTAGTGGCTGAGGGTCAGAAGGGACAACCAGTCCTAGGGACACAAAAAGAAACTAATATGGTGGCAGATACTGATGGGAAGGGTGGGGGAACCTTTAATCCTTGGCATGGGGGAATTAAGAATCTCTGACTCTTTGAGAAAACTTTGACCCTAGAAAACAATTGCTGTGATTCCTTTCCCATAGAAGCAAACACAGAAAATTCTGGTAGACGAAGATAAGAAATAGCTCTCCCTCCTCTGAGTGGCCAATGGACCCTCAAGGAGCTGGTTCACAGGATGTGGCTGTGATGGGACACCTGCTTTAAAACAGATCACACTCCAGGTGAAAAGTCTGCCTCTGGGAGCGCTGTTTGGTGGGTTCCAGTAATATGCTGCACCTTCTGGCATTTTTTATTTGTTTGTCTTTTAACTAAGTAAACTCAATATTCATCCTGTGCCTTAGGAAGTTGACACTGACAAGGAGGGAGACATTTTGAGTGGTACATCTGCAGTCTGCCTGCACCAAAGAAAGGTCAAAATGCTCCTCTTAGCTGCCCAGGCTTGGAATCAGTAAGCAGCTTCTGCAGGATTTGAAGGCATCGTGCATTAGGACTATTGAAGCCTGAACAAGTGGAGTCATAAGAGCATTCATTATGCTCTCCTGCGGCAGAAATCATCATCACCTGCATTTCTGCTAGGGCAATTGTTTTCATTTTTATGTATTTTCCCCTTAGGTGGGTTCTTTTAGCATCCGTGCTATGATTTTTCTTGGTTGGGAACCCAAAGCCAGTGGGAGACAGACCAGAAATAGATCCCAATCTTCTCACCCCCAGCCTACCATGCCAAAACTGCCCAGCTGCCTCATACCACGAGTGAACTTTTTCAAAAAAATGGGAGGCCAGAGACAACAGGGAGGCTTGCCAGGATATAGCTCTGCCCTCTATATAATATTCACCACGCTCAGAACCTGGTTTGACCTGAGAAAATTCTGTTGGGTCCTGTACTAGTTAGGGCAATGCTAGTTTTTATGAAATATAAATAAATAAATAAAACCCCAAATTTCAGTGATTGTATGCAATGGAAGTTTCTTTCTTCTTCATGTAACAGTTCAGTGCACGTGTTCTTGGTTGGCAATTGATGGGGTCGGGGGAGGGCTCTATTTCAAGCAGTCACTTAAAGATTCAGAATGACAGAGCCTCTGCTGCCTTCAACCCTTGGCTTCCAAGTTCACCCCAGGCATTCCCCAGCCAGCAGAAAGGGAAATGTGGAGGATGGAGTACGCACGTTTTGAAGTTCAGACCTGGAAGTTGTATATATCCCTTCTTCTACACCCCACTGCAATGAAAACAGTTCCATGGCCACACCAAATTAAAGGGATATTGGAAAAGATAGGAGAAACAAGTTAGGGTCAACAAATAAGGAATTCCTAGCAATCTGTAGACCAAGATGGGGGAACTTCTGAGAATAGTTGTGGCAAAAGCCAGGGAATTCTGGCAAGGGCCTCTCTTCATTTATTACCAACCATTTTAATTCATTCATGCACTATCTATTCTACAAGCATCTATTAAGTTCTTATTGTATATAAAATACAGTGCTAAATGCTTCAAGGGTATTTGAGGCATACTAGACTTGGTCTGTACTCTCAAGGAATTCACAGAATAATCGGAGAGATAGTCAGAAGCAATACCAAGCAATGAAGTAGTATATAAACAATTACACAAGCATATAGCAAGAAGGTTCCCCTAGGTGAGCCTTCAGGGATAATGAAAGAGCTTTCCAGATCGAAAAGGAAGAAAAGGGTGATTTCAGATAGGGAACAGCATTGGCAAAGACACAGAGTTATGAAGGCACAGAGAATATTTAGAAAATGGAATTTGGTGTCCATAATGGGTAAAGCATATGGTGAGGAAAGAAAAATGCCAGGGAGGCAAAAATGGAATGATGGGCTAGTACTGGGTTTTGAAAAACTTTGTAAGCCTGAAAATATTTGTGGCACTTACCCCTAAGCCAATGATTCTCCCTTTCTCTAATTATACATTGTTTTCCTCTTAACTTTTTGTAGATACCTGGTTCAAATTTTTGTTTCATATTGGTGTAGTGTCCCATCTCTGACTATTCTGGAATAAGGCTGCAGGTATGGCTGGATTTGGAGCTCAAGTTATGTCATCAGGACTCAGTTTCTCTCCATCTCTAAGCTGTGCCCTTGGCTGCTTTTGCTGAGTTAGCATCTCAGGCTTTGCATGGTGGCAAGGTGGCAGCAGCAGACCCCACCTCTGTATTCCCTCAGGTTCATGTTCAGCAGAAAGTTTCAGCAAAGTTCTCGTGGTATGTTATTGGCATAGGGGGACTCATATCCCCATTCCTAAACCAATATTTTCTCTTCTTTTCAGCCCAGGCCTCTGACTATGCTTTACTTCTGAGCTTGAGTAGTGGGAGGATGGTTGCTCAAAAGGAAACCCAGATCCAGTTCCCAGATCATGAGTGAATGGATACTTAGGCAAGAAAAGAAGTCCACTGCTCAGAGTTCCCCTGGACAGACTCTCCAGTCAACCTGCGCTACTGCCAGGGCCCAAAATATGCATTGGGCTTTTCTAAGACATCAACCTTTTAATAAACCACTTCCCTTTTTAAATCTTTCCCAATTATCTCAGCTAGCCCAAATCTTATTTATCTTTAAAAATTAAGGAAAAAATCTCAAATCCAGTTTATTCATGAAGGCTAATGGGTTCACTGCTTCCTGCAAACAATTATAACACTTCTTGTCTACCCAACTCTTTAGGAAACAAATGTTCTCTACCTCCTGCAGCTTGCTAACTTTTAATGACTACAATTTTTCTGTCCAGCTTGACTCTAAATTTCTTTAAGGAACATATACATGTCTTTGTCTTCCCTTGATATGTAATTTATATTTCACTTGATTTTCACATTTATATCTCACCTTGTTCTAAAGTGAATTTAAGGTAGCTGGCAAAAATGCATATGCATCACAAAGTAGAACAAAACTAAAAATAAGTGAGTGAGATTCTCTGAGGAATACACTTACTATAAGAAGTTTGACGACTCTGAGACTGCCACGCTGTGAGGAAGCCCAGACTAATCATATGGAGAGTGAGCTGCCAGTCATCCCCTAGCTGTTCTGCCTATTCTACTTCAGGAACCAAGCATATGAATGAAGAAGTCATTTCAGACATTCTAGTCTCGGCAAAGGCTGGAATGGAAAAGAACAGAGGAATTCAGCCAATAGCCAGAACTTGACCCAGATACATGACCACAAGACCCAGATACATGACCATAGCCAAGTGGTCCCCAAAATGTCCATCCATTTGAGCCACTCCTGCTGAGGTCCCAAACATTGTATATACAAGTCCCCCAGTATGCCCTGATTGAATACTTAACTCACAAAATCTCATTCAAATTACTACACCAGGCCCAGAGGGAAATGCAGAGAAGATAAGCTTTGCTTCCAACCCTCAAAGAGTATAGAAATAGAGATCTAAAGGAATAGGAAGGGTAAGATTTACATCTAATGGCTCCAGTTCCGGATAAGATATAGTAAGCATATTCCATTCTGTCTCTCACAACTATAAAAAAAATGGGTAGAATGAACTGAGGACTCTGAAAAGTAAATAGGAGTGAGCATACTGGAAAAGAACACCAGAATTTAGAGCATCATAGTTTTCCTACTGCTATTCCTCAGATTGGATTCAATGCAGGCTGAAACCAGGAAATGGTATGCACAGATAGTTCCTGGAGCAGCAAGCTGGTTATAGCTTGTGAAGCAGGAAAAGGCTCTCCTAATACTCAGATAGGAAGATATTCCCCCTTTTTTTCTTGTCTCCATTTTATGGAGTAATCTCATGGTGGTAACAGCTCAGAGGCCTATAAGAACGTAAAATCGGAGGTAGCATTGCCTTCCTCTCTGGTCAGTGGGTCTGTGACATCAGGAAGGTGTTGGAAAACTACTGTTGCTTTTCTTTCCATATCTGCCTTCCAACCACTAGTCCATGGACCTGGGCACTGTTGCAAGAATTGTAATGGGAGTGGGGTAAGTAAGGCCCCATTATTCTGACTAGAGAGGTGAAAAGGGATCTGCAGGTCAATAGAAACAAATAGGGAGATTGCAGAGGGAAAGAAGCTTGGGAAATTATCTCACAAAGTTGTTTATGAACCCCTGGGCTCACTCTTGAGTTGTAATGTGTGGATTTGACTATAAAGAGTATACCTAAATAACCTGGGAGAACTGAATTATGAAACACACACCACCCAGATCTCAGATTGGCCACTGAATGGCATACATGTGGTACAAATCTAAGTGGCATTGCAAGGGGTTTGAAATTAAAACTGACACTGAAACCATACTAAAAGAGACTATTTGGACTATGTTGCCTGACCCCAACCTTGAATATTGTTTACTAAAACAAAAATATCAACATTTTCCACAGGATTTAATTAAGACTCAGGGTCTAATAACAAGACACTCAAAATATCAGGACATAATCCAAAATTGCTCAACATACAAAAAATAGAAAGATCTCACTCAATTCACATTGGAAAGTGCAATCGATAGATGTCAATGATGAGATGATAAAGATTTTAAGCAGCTATCATAAAAATACTCCATATCTCAAATGAATGAAAACTTCAGTAGCCTCAGCAAACAAACAGGAAACATAAAGAAAAATCAAATGGAAATTTTATCATTGAAAAAATTATTGACATACAAAACTCACTGAATGGACTCCAGAGAATGGAATCGAAGGAGGAAAGGGTCAATGAACTAAAATATATTACACACCCTGAACAATGGTAGTGAAAAGAAAGATTGGGATAAAAATAAACATAGACACAAAACTGTTGCATAATATTAAAAGGTGTAACATTCCTGTCATCATAGTCTCTGAAGGAGAGGAGAGAGAATAGGGTAAAAAATATATATATTTGAAGAAATATTTAGCTGAAAACATCAAAATTTAGTGAAAGGTATAAATCTACAGATTCAAGAGGCTCAGCAAATCCAAATAGGGCAAATTTTAAAAACATGCATACCTAGTCATCTCATAATAAAACCACTGAAAACAAGATACATAAAGAAAATTTCCAGAGAGCCAGAGAAATGACTACAGGTTTCTTATTGAAAACCCAAGAGGTCAGAAGGAAATGGCACAAATTTTTTGAGTGATGAAAAATATAAATGCTCAACAAATAATTATATATCCAGGAAAAAATGCTTCAGGAATAAATATGAAATAAAGTATACTTAGATTAAAGAAAACTGAAGGAATTTGTTGCCAGGAGACCTACTCTAAAAGAATTGCCAAAAGATATTTTTCAGAGAGAGGGGAAATGATATCATAAGAAAACTTGTAACAACAGAAATGAATAAAGAGCAAAAGAGGTGGTAAACATATAGGCAAATATAGACTATTCTTTTGGAGTCTTCATGTGACTATATAGACTATATGTGACTATAACACGCAAGCAACTAAATGTATAGGGGTGGAGGTAAAGGGGCTTATATGGTGATAAGGTTTCTGTACTCCACTTAAAGTGACAAGATATACTGATTCTAAGTAGGCTGTGAAAGGTTAAGTGTTGTAATGCCTGGAGCAACCATTACAATATTGACACAAAGAAATACAGCCAAAAACATAGAAGATAAAATGAACATATGTTTACATGGCACAAATTAGGGTAGAAAAAGGAGAAATTACTTAAAAATGATTTTTAAAATAGTCCTAAGTAAAATATATAAAATAACACTAAATGTAAGTGATCTACAAACACCAAGAAAGGCACAGATTATCAGAATGCATAAAAAAAGACCCAACAATATTCTGCCTACGAAAAATCATTTTAACTATAATGATAAAGGTATATTAAAAGGAAAAGTATAGAAAGAGAAATATTACATACTCACTAATAAAAATAAAGTTGAAAAGGCAATATTAATATCAAAGTAGACTTCAAAGCAAAAAAATACTTACTAGAAATAAAAAGGAACATTACATAATTATAATTGATCAATTCACCAAGAAGAAATACCATCTAACTAAAGGTATTTGCATTTAATAACAGAGCTTCAAATTAGATTAAGCAAAAATTCACAAAACTGAAAACAGAAATAGATAAATTCAAAATCATAGTTGGAGACTTCAACACTTCTTTTTCAATGTCAATAGAACTGGTAGACATTTGATCAGCCAGGATATGGAAGAACAGAACCATTAAGTAGATCTGACACAGACTATGCTACCAAAAATAGCAAATACAAATATTTTCATGTGCACATGAAATTTTCATCAAAATAAATCATGTCTTTTGTCATAAAGAAAACAAAAAAATTAAAAGAACTGACATCTTAAATAGTATGGAATTAGACTCAAAATCAAAAACACAACAAGAATAGGAAATTGTCCAGACAGTGAGAAATTAAACCACACATTTCAAAATTATTCATAATTCAAAGGGAAAGTCTCAAGAATAATTGTAAAATATTTTTAACTAAATATAAATAAAAATACAACATGTCAAACTTTGTCTATGAAACAAAACATTTAAAAGGCTATCAATACAATAGATGGTCATATTTGAAAAGAAGATCTCAAATTGCTAATCTAAATGATTATATTAGAAAAGAAGCAAGATCTCACATAATTAATCTTAAGTTGATAATTAAAAAAAAAAAAACTTTTAGGTTTTGGGTACATATGAAGGTTTGTTACATAGGCCTAAACTCATATCACGGGGGTTTATTTTACAGATGATTTCATCGCCCAGGTATTAAGCCCAGTACCCAATAGTTGTCTTTTCTTCTCCTCTCCCTCCTCCTTCCCTTCACCTTCAAATAGACCCCAGTGTCTGTTGTTCCCTTCTTTGTGTTCATAAGTTCTCATCATTTAGCTCCCACTTATAAGTGAGAAAATGCAGTATTTGGTTTATGTTCCTGAGTTAGTTTGCTAAAGATAATAGCCTTCACCTCCATCCATATTTCTGCAAAAGACATGATCTCATTCTTGTTTATGGCTTCATAGTATTCCATCGTGTATATGAATCATGTTTTCTTTATCCAATCTACCATTGATGGGCATTTTGATTGATTCCATGACTTTGCCATTGTGAACAGTGCTGCAATGATTATTTGCATGCATGTGTCTTTATGGTAGGATGATTTATATTCCCCTAGGTATATACCCAGTAATGGGGTTGTTGGGTCAAATGGTAGTTCTGCTTTTAGCTCTTTAAGAAATCACCATACTGCTTTGCACAATGGTTGAACTAATTTGCACTCCCACCAGCAGTGTATAAGTTTTCCCTTTTCTTTGTGAATTTTAAACTGTAATTCAATCCACCATACTGAAAGTCTAAAGAAGAAAAAACATATGATCATATTAATTGATGCAGAAAAAGCATTTTACAAAATTAAAAAACATACAGCTAGTATCATACTCAAGGGTGAAGCATTGAATGCCCTCCCCTTAAGATTGGATACAAGAGAAGGGGGTCCACTTACATTACTTCTATTACAAATTGTACTGGAAGTCCTAGCCAGTTCAATGTATCAAGAAGAAGATAAAAAGAGGCATACAGATTAGAAAGGAAGAAATAAAACTGTCTCTAGTCCAGATGACACAATTGCTTATGTGGAAATTCCCAGAAAATCTAGAGGAAAATTTCTGAAACCAATAAATGGTGCCTGAACTATTGGGCAACCATATAAAAAAAAAAAAAACGAAAAGAAAAAGAACGCTGAAATTCTCACAACCTCACACCTTATTCAAAAATTAACTCAAAGTGGATCATAGCTCTAAATGTAAAATTTAAAAATATATTAAAAGAAAATATAGGAGAAAGCAGCCTGTATTTTCCTATATTACAAACTTTTCTGTAATATGAACTGTGGTTAGGCAAAGAATTCGTAGACATCTTACCAAAAGCATAATCAATAACTTTAAAATTTAATAAATTGAACTTCATCAAAATTAAAAGTTTCTGTTCTACAAATACCTTGTTGAGAGAATGAAAAGACTGGTTACAGATTGGATGACAATATTTGCAAATCATGCATCCAACACAGGACATGTATTCAGAACACATAAATAAGTCTCAAAATTCAACAATAAGAAAACAATTAAAAAGTGTGCACATACTTGAACAAACACTTTACTTTTGAGGGAGATGCCAATCAAAACCATGACATACCACAACATGTCTATAAGAATGGCTCAAAAATCAAATGCAATACCAAGTGTTGGTGAGGATGAGGAGCAACTGGGATATCTCACACAATGCTTTTGGGAATGAAAACATTAAAGCCACTCTAGAAAACAGCAGATTTTGGAAAGTTAAACATACATTTATCATATGTGTCAGCAATCCCACACCAAATGCCCTTCAACAGGTGAGTGAATAAACAAACAGAGGTACTTCCTTACAAAGGAATATTACTTGGTAATAAAGAGAAACAGGCTTGGATGCATCTCAAAGACATGTCAAGTGAAAAAAAAAAAACAATTTCTAAAGGGTGCATACTGTGTGATTGCATGTGTGTGATATTATGAAAAATGCAAAACTGTGATGGAGGACATATCAGTGATTGTCATCTGTGTGGGTGGGGATAGGGGTGTGACTACAATGGGAAAGAACATGGGACTTTGCTGGGGGTGATGGAACAGCTCTGGGTCCTGATTGTGCTGGTGGCGGCTACATGAATTGACCCGTGGGTTAAAATTCATGGAACTGTACACCAAAAAAGACACTAATTTACTTTATGCTAATTTGTATTTAAAAGAGTGAGATGAAAAAAAATTACCCCTAGACAATTATCTATAACAAAAACATTGTAAAACCAGAGTGTACCAGGGAAAAGAAACCTGAGAATTCTACTAGAAAAGTAAACCTTGCCTTTGGGCTTTGACATCTCCAGAGTGTGACTGTGAAGGGGCCCAGCAACCTGGACCAGGCAGTTCTCTCTGCCCAGGGCCTCTCCTGGCCATGACCATGACGTGCTGAAGGAGCAGCTGTTGGAACGAACAAAGGCTCTTTGTGTAGCTTGCTGTAGATGTTAACTGTTTCTTGAGAAGGAAGTCAGAGGGATTGACTGATCTCCATCCCATGACAACACCATACATGTCAGCCATCACTTGTGAACCAGGTAACTAACACCACCTTGCCCTGTTCTTTATGCACTCTAAAACACTTTTATAAGTGCTGCCTCTTTCAAATGTCAAGCATGTCTGTGACAGCTGGGGTGGGTATAATTATCTTCATTTTATGAAGGAGTTAGCAGACTGAGAGGTGAAGTGACTTCACTAAGGTCAAGCAGCAAGGGAAAATTGCACAGGTAGGGACACAGGGATTCTGGTTTGTACTCTTCATTCACTCATTCATTCTTCCATAGAAAAAATATTTATTGAGTGCCTACGATATGACAGGGAGTATAGTGTACAGTTGTTTAAATTCCATCTGAAAGAGAAGACACATGGGTACATCTTCAAAGCAGGGTGTTAAATTATAAAGACCATATATGTGGCAAGAACAATGAGTTGCAATGGGAGTGCTAGTCGCTAAGTGGTCAGGGCATACTTCATGAAGCGATGGGCTTTGATCTGAATACAGATAGTGGAAGAGAAAGTGAGATAGTATGTAAGGGAGGTGTGTAGTTGAAACGCAGTCTGTATGGTGGCCAGCCTCCCAAATTGCCCCCAGGGATTTTTGCCTTCTGATATTATGCCCTGCATAGTCTCTTCCCACACTGAATCAGGGTCATTCACATGAACAGTAGAGTACAGCAGAGGTGACAGTGAGGGATTTCTGAGGTCAGGTTATAAAGGGCATATGGCTTAACCTTGGCTTTTAAATCATTTATTCTGGAAGAAGTCAGCCACCATTCCATGAAGTCACTCAAGCAGCCATGAAGAGGGGCCTATTTAGAGAGCTACTGAGACATCTTGCCAACAGCCAGTACCAGCTTGCCATCCACATGTGTTAGGCACTTTGAGCCCTGGGTAAGTTTTCAGATGACTGCAAAGCCCAGCAGATATCTCAGTTCAACCCCATGAGAAACTCCAAACCAAAACCACCCAGCCAAGCTGCTCCCCAAATTCCTGACCCACAGAAACTATGAGAGATATAAAAAATTATTGCTGTTTTAAGCCACTGAGTTTTGGAATGAGTTTTTACACAGCATTAGGTAGTAATAAAATGTATGAGGCAACTTGCAGAAGAAAGCAAGCATGATACATGTCCACAAGCTAGTTCTCTCAGCCGGGAAGGTGGAGGTTCCAGCAAGCTGGACACAAGGTAGGAAAGATCTGAACAAAGGCAGTGGCAGAAAAGACTAAGAAGAAGGGACAAAATGGAAGAGTGTCATTCAAGAGAGAATTCCTGGCTCACCCTGAGGGTTCTACGCCTGAACAATCAACTGTTATTTCTGCTAATATTAACAATTCTGCTAATGCTATCAGCAAAACTATCTTAGGTAACATAGAGTGAGTTGCTTCCTTTATACCTTGCTTTCTGTGCTGTGACAAACATTGGTTAGTCATGCACCATACCCATTTCCCTTTCTTCCTAGGCACAATGCTCAATCACATTTTTCAGCGTCCTTTACAATCCCTTGTGGCTGTGCGGCTGCCTTCTGGAACACAAGCAGCAGAAGAATATGGCACTTGCAGGCCTAGTCCATGAAACTCCCTGCATCATCCTTTATCTTCCCTCTTCACCCTTGTGCTGATGCCATGCAGAGGATGGGAGGCCCTAGAGGATGGTAGATCCATCAGGTGAAAGACAGGGAGACAAATATCACAGGTTCTCTCTCATATATGGGAGCTAAAAAGGCTGATTTCATGGAGATCAAGAGTACAATGATGGTGCTAGAGTCTGAGAAGGATAGTAGGGAGGGGCAATGTAAAGGGACTGGTTAATGGGTACAAAAATATAAGCAGATAGAAGGAATAAGGTCCAGAGTTCAATAGCACAATAGGATGACTATAGTTAGCAATAATTTATTGTATATTTCAAACTAACTAGAAAAGTAGAATTGGAATGTTCCTAAAACAATGATCAATGTTTTAGGTGAAGATGTCCCAATTACCCTGACTTGATCATGACACATTGTATGCTCGTATCAAAGTATTACATGTACTCCATAAATATGTGGAACAGTTATGTATCCATAAAAATTAAAAATGTAAAAAATGGTAAAAGACTGTTGGGCCCCAAATTACCTCACAGAATGTCACCTGCAAAATACCTGCATTCAGCAAATATGTGAACCGGAAATAAATTTCTGTTGGATGAAAAAATAAATACACTTGGGACAGTATAAGGTAAGTATAGGGAAAAATAGGATGGAGTAATAAATGAGCCTGTTACACACACACACACACACACACACACACATACACACACACACCCCTTAAGGTCCTGGGTGGATGCTTGCTCGAGATGAATCATAATATTATGTTCTGAGCTTTCTACTAGCCAATGCAAAAAATGAAATGATCAGTGACATGATTCACAGAGACAAAGAGATTTTTTAAAAGAAGAAAGTAAAGGTTGCTCAGAAGTATGACTACTTCCAGTACTGAAATCAAACAGAAGTCCTCCCATTGAGTCTTCATAAAAATGACACAACATAATGTCATGAACAATGTCCCTCAACAACATCCTCAGAGCCAGTAGAACAAGCTTAATAACCCCATTCCTTAGCGTGTCCTTCAATGAAGGATAAAGTAAGTGATAAACTGACATGTCAAAATCCAGTAAAATCAATTCTATAGATGATGGAGACAAGCGCAAAGTTTAGTGGTTGAGTTCATCAGTTCTCTGTTAGTCTGGTTGTACTTGCTAACAAATGGCAATACATTGTGACTTCCTTGGATAACCCCCTCAACCAGGCCTAGATATCTGGGATATGTAAATGAATTGACTCATTAGCAGTTATGTATATGGTGTTGAGGGTGGGGAAAGGAGAGTAGGAAAGAACCAGATATCCTGGTGTAACTGCCCTGTGACCCTGCATTACCTCCCAAATCCCATCTGTCCACTTGTGGTTGCCAGAATGTTTCACCATCTCACCTATTTTGCTGTATTTCTTCTCTGTGCATTTTCCAGGGGCATTGCAATTAGGAACACTGACTAGAGAATAAGAAAGGAAGAATAATAGAGTATAAGTACAATTGTAAAAAGCCATTATGATATGCTTTCAAAGCCATAATTAGCACTCTTGCTCATCATGCAAATCACTATTAGTAGTTTTATTTGAACTATAACTGTGTCTTGTTATTTGACACAGAGTGCTTTTCAGAAAAACCTAACATCTGCCCACAATTGGATTCCTTTCCAAGCATTCCTTGGAGGAAGAGGAAAAGGATACATACGTCAGAAGGGTAATTTAATGCTTGTGGTTAACATCTTGAAAAGGACCCATTGTAAGAGGGGAAGCTGAAGGGGATGAATTAAGAAACATGCTAGATAACTTCTAGTTATCCTTGAAAGCAAATATGGAGATTTTTTGTCTTTAAATTGAGAAGCTTCAAAATTGGTCTTTTGCAAAATAAGAAGGTAATATGCCAATCTGGGATATCAAGATTCTTTTGGAGAACAGGAATGATTTGAGAGTGGTTAGGTGGGGAAGTAAGGATGGAAGAAATGTGGAAATAGGCAAGAGCTTTGGGCCTATAGACCTGGGGGACTGATTTAGTAACTGTGTTCAGTGAATATTGTCAGTCATTTTAGTAAGTATTTAAAGAAAACTGGAGGAAAACTGATCTTTGGGGGTGGTGGTACTTTCTAGAATGGGAAAAAATGGTATTGCAAGAGTAGTTTGGTAAGTCTTTGGATTTGGGGTGTGGCAGTGGGAGAATGTCTGGAATCAAATGCATTTAAAATATAAGTTGCACACCATGTCTAGTGATAGTCATTTAGATTCCCCTAGAGTCAAGCAAACTAACTGTGAATCTGACAACAAGATGGGTAAATTATTATCCTGACAACTCCAAATCTGGCAAGAGCTGGAAAAATTATTCTGGCGGTAATGACAGAAACAGGTCAGGCTTCGATTGAGCCAGAGCTAAGTAACAAATATTTCTAGTATTTTATGCAAAACACCATTCAACCATTCTTCTTTCAGTTCAATGAAGCTTAGAAACAATAAGAAACAATATTTATGGGACTTTGGAAGAACTCAGGAAACTGGCAAGGATGCCTGAAATCAGGAGAATCAATGGGTGAAGATGGATTTATGCTAGTATTCTTTTAAGTGCTGCTGTAATCTTAGACTTCAGGTTCTGCCTTCAGAGTGACATAAAGCCAATAATCTTTCCCTGCCTTGGAAATATTTCTTCTCCTCCAGTCTCCAATGTGACTTCTTCTTCCACCTCCTATACTACTCTGTTTACTCCTAATACAATACTACATACTTCCTTGCTCCATAGATACACCAGACACCACTTAGGTTGCAGCCAACAAACAATTTATCCTTTCTTTTTGTAAATAAACCCCCATATTTATTTGGCAAGTCATCTTTTTCCACCTGGCCCTGGGCTTCACCGGACAAGTCATGGAAATTCTATTCCTCTAGCCAGTCCCTTGCATAGGAATAAGCTTGTGATACTATTCCATGCACTAAGATATGAAGAGAAATTTATTGAGAGGTTTCTAGTACAGATTTCCTCGTTTTGAAAAAGAAATACACAGAGAAAAAAATCATCATTTTGCTGCTGAATGCTATCATGTGCTTGGAACTAATCCAGGAAAAGTCAGTTGAGTAACAATGGCAGAGTAGAAAGACTGAAAGAATGAGCATCCTTGATGTCACTAGGGCCACTGAATCAATGAAGCTAGGACTTTCCATTTTAGGACTTATAAATGTTCTCATTGTTTAAGCAATTTTGAATTGAGTTTTCTATTACTTGAAGCTGAAAGTATGATAACTGATAAAATACATATTTGTAGGCTTTTACTCCTTATTTCATAGTAAACGTATTTGTGATTACCCACAGTGCCTGCCATATACCAGGTGTCAAGGAATGATGGTTTCCTAAAGAGACAAATGCATGGATGGATAGATAGATGTGCTACATCTTAATACCAGCTGCATTTCCTTGCTCAGTGAATTGCATCACTATCCACCCAGGTGTGTAAGCCAGAAATCTCTTCTACATACTTTTCTATTTCTCTCTTCTTATAGCCAATCTGTTTCCAAGCTCTGTTCATTATGCCTTCTAGACTCATTCCAAATCCACTTCTAGACTCATTCCAAATCCACTTCTTTTATCTCTGTCACCATTCTATTTCAAGCTATTATCTCTTAATTGCATTAGTACTGTAACCTTCTAACTAGCTTCCTGGGCTTTCTTAAATCTGTTCTCTATATAGCAGTCAAAGGGAATCTTCTCAAAATGCTAAATTTCCCATCTCTCCCACCTCTATTTTTGATTAAATGATGAAGAGAATAATTCCAAAATTTATAAGATGCCAACAAGGCCTGAATGATCTGGGCCTTCTACCCCTGTAGGATACCTCTTGCCTGTGATAATCTAGCAAGATAGGCCTTCTGTTATTCCTTGAATGTGGCTTGCTTTGCACCTGCTGTTCTCTATGGCTGTCAGGGTCTCCCCACTGGCACTCCTACACAATCACATACCCTGTGTGTTCCATCCTCCATTTTCCAGCTCAGTCTTGCCTATCCCAACGAAGCATTTCTTCTTCTCTCTGAGAAGACTGCTCTTCTTTTTTTGCACTTTTCTTTTATAACACCATGTACCTCTCAGTCATAGCCAAGATGATCATCCAACTCAGATACATTTTAGAGTGAATGAGGATGCTATTAATAATTATTCTGAGACAATAGGTATAAACAGAGATTGTTCTGGGATAACAGAAGATTTGGTCATTCTATTATTTTTATGCTCATTAGTATATTCATTTAAGGTCTGCCTCCCCCGACATTTCTACATGGGCGGGGACCATGTCCTTCCTTTTGCTGGCCATCATATTCCCCATGCCAGGTTCAGTAATAGATAATCAATAAATATTTGTTAGAGCAATGTAGGAACAAACAAATATGATAATTCAATTGCCATTTTCCTTTTCTATTATTTTTCATTGTTCTCCTTAGACTTGTGTTAATGTAATGTTATGCTATATTCTTGCTTCTTGTTTTTTAACATCTGGTCATTTGGCACAGCTCTGCTTTATTGCTGACTCATTCAGTCAGCAAGTGTCTACTGAACATTTACTATGTGCTAAGCATGATTCCAGGGATTCAAGGGATACAGCAGCAAACAAGATACACTTTCTGCCCTCAAGAACTCACAGTCCCATGAAGGAGATAAATGAAGGCCGCTAGGATTCTAGATCAGTTTCTATCAGATGAATACCTAGCCAATCAGGGCTTGTCCTGGAAATGAAAGGAACAGTTTCAATTTCTTTCATTTCTTTCTCAGTCTGTTATTTCTCCTACTTCAGTTCCAAGGTCAGTATTTTCATGATTTCCACTCCTTGCTATAACCTAGCTCAAGGAAACATTCAGCTACTTTGCGGTAATTTCAGAGTCTGGCAATATGTTAAAAATGATATTAAGGCATATCAACTTGCAAAAAATAAATGGAAATCTCAAGATGCCTGAAATTAAGAGCTATAAGCTTAGAATCTGATCCCAAAGCTTCCCCATGGGTGGTTATCAAATTCAGTAATAGCTAGTAGTTTGGGCTTTAACATACCATCAGGCCAGGATATGAGGATGTGGGTCCTATGAGACACTGACTGGGAACGAATACCCCTTCATGAAGCTGGGATGCTCAAAGGGATATAGCCTCAGTAATTAGGGGCATAGGGAAAAAATCTGCCCACCTTAACAGGGAGATGATGAAATTTGGTGTTCTGAACTACGAAAAAGAAAAAATTTTATTTCCAGAGAAATAAAAATATCATGCCTTTGCCTCATGCTGTGTTAAAGTTAGAATGTAAACTTCTGTAGTGATTTAGAAACTGTCAAGATAAGAAATTTACATAAAAATTAATCCTAGGATAGTCATAGCACTGGAGTACCCAGTAGAAGTCAATAGGAAATCACTGTGAAGTGACAATTCCACAGTCTAGCTTACAAAGAATTTTTGTAGGAAGCTTTCTATATTGAAGGTGAGCTTATAATCCAAGATATAGGCAAAAAAAAAAAAAAAAAAACTTGGATAGAAACTCAGTAATCTACACTAAAATAAGTATTATTTGCAAAAGATGATGTCTTGAGTACAATCTCTTGGATACAGATTCTGAGATGGAGATTTGCATGTAGGAGGCTTATTGGATAGTGCTTTAAGGCACAACATCTTAAGGACATGAAAGAAGTGGGATTAGTAACAAGCAGATAAAGTGACACAGTTGCAACAGAGACCTCAGTTGATCTTCCAAGGATCTATGGAGCTGAGATGGACCTTAAGAATTATCCCAAATTGAAACAATTAGACTGGGCTTTTATACCTCAACATTAGCCAGTCATTGAATGCAAGTTGCCCTTGGAAAGAGGTCAAAAACTGAGGAAAGATAGCCCCTTTTGGCCAAAGACAATTTCCAGATGGAGGCAGAAGTGGGCAGTCAGCAGCCAATGCACACACAGAGTGGGGAAATGAGTGCCTTGGTCCTGAAAGGGATCTAGGAGGTGGGGATTCCAAGCAGCAAGGAACAACATCCACTGCAGACTGCCCGCTTGAACTAGCCAGATCTATTTATATTTGCATTTTGTGGTAAGTTTGAACCATCTGGGAAGAGCATCAACAGGTTTCTGGTTGGTCTCAATTCCTGGAGAATCTTATGTAAGGAGTTAGTGGAGAAAGTTAGCTATTCCTGCTGCTGCAACTACTGTTGACCCTTGAACAACACAGGTCTGAACTGTGCAGGACCACTTCATGTGGATTTTCCCCCACTTCTGTCACCTTTAAGACAGCAAGATCAACTCCTCTTCCTTCTCCTCCTCAGCCCACTTAGCATGAAGATGACAAGGCTGAAGGCCTTTATGATGATCCACTTCTACTTAACGAATTGTAAATATATTTTCTTTTCTTCATGATTTTCTTAATAACATTTTCTTTTCCCTAGCTTACTTTATTATAAGAATACAGTGCATATAACATAAAATATGTGTTAATCACTGTTTACATTATATTACATTGGTAAGCCTTCTCTACAGTAGTCTATTATGAGTTAAGGTTTTGGAAAGCCAAAAGTTATATGTGAATTTTTGACGGCTCAGGGGTCAGTGCTCCTAACTCTCAAATCCTTGAGGATCAACTGTAGTTAGGTTTAAGAGCACAACTAGTTTTCATGATGTCCTCCCTAGACATTCTGATTCTTTTCACTCCAAGCAAGCACCTCTCATGATCTTAGTAGCTTAACTATGGAAACTGAGGACTTAAGTCTCTGATTACCATGCCCTTCTGAGGCTATGTCTATTGCACTTATCCATTAACCATCCAAATTAGGCAACAGAGTATCAAGAGACTACCCAGCTGTTCATCTGAGTGTGAAACATAGTCTTCCTTTTCTTCATTATGTAACAGCAGCTATACCAGCTGAATCTTCTCCAGATGATCAGTGCAAATAATTCCTGCAAGGATGGTTTATCCTTCCCTTGTCTGCTGGCTCCTTGAGATGAGGAGCCCTAAGAGACCTGTTGGCAGCCACATAGTTCAAAGTAAAATGGGATTCTCATCATATCCCCCAGTGGCAGCATTCATTCCCTGGGAATCAGAACTAAAATTCTGATTTACCACAGAGCCTAAAATTGTGAGAATGGGAAGCACAAATTCCACAAGTGGGTCACTGTGACTGATAGTAAGATACAGTGACAGAAAATAAAAATGATTAGTTAAGAAACATGGTGGATAGACTGTGAAGATCCAGTACACATAATATGAAACAAACATAACATGAATACTTCATGTGGGATGGGAAATAAGCAAAGTGAAATATGGCAGGTTAAAAGTAGAAAATAATATGGTAGAAATAAAACCAAATGTATACAATCACAATAAATATAAATGGACTAAAGCCAATAATCAGATCACAGAGATGCTTAGATTGGCTGTTAAAATCCAGTTATGTAAAAGAGACATATCTAAAACATAATGGCACAGAAGATTAAAAGTTAAGGGATGAGAAAAATTCATTACAACAATTCTCATCAAAAGAAAGCTATTGTGTTTATATTTATCAAACAAATTAGTTTTTAAAGCAAAACACATTTTGATGAATAAAAAGGGTCTTAGAAAAGCATTTACCAGGAAGATGTATATTTTTGAATACATATGTATTTAACAACATAGACTAAAAATATATAAAGAAATTCAGAGGTAGTGGCAACTTATCTAAAGTGCTGCATCTTGTATGAGTTTTGCATTTTCACAAGGCTTACTACCTCACATGCACATACAAAGATTAGATTTAAGAGAGTGATTGGCCAGGCATGGTGGCTCATGCCCGTAACCCCAGCACTTTGGGAGGCCGAGGTGGCTGGATCACAAAGTCAGGAGATCGAGACCATCCTGGCCAACATGGTAAAATCCCATCTGTACTAAAAATACAAAAATTAGCTGGGCGTGGTGGCGTATGCCTGTAATCCCAGCCACTCAGGAGGCTGAGGCAAGAGAATCCCTTGAACCAGGGAGTCAGAGGTTGCAGTGAGCCAAGATCGCACCACTGTACTCCAGCCTGGCAACAGAAAAAAAAAAAAAGAGAGAGAGAGAGAGTCGTTGTTGGATTGATGTAATCCTAACTATTCAGAAGCAAGGTTAATTTATAAATACATTCTGGGAAGTGATTAAATAGATCCTTTTTCATCTCATTAAGTTTGTTTGCCAAGTACAGCTGTGTTTATGAAGTTGAGTTTTTGCTTACTGATTCTAGGAAGTAAATTTAGTAAATGAATTGTGGAATTGAGCTGAACTTTCATAAAGAAATATAAAACCTGAACAATTGTCAAAGATTCATGCACTATGGTAGACTTTCCAGATAAGTTTCTTATAAAACTAGAATAAGTTTTGGGAACTTCGGATTGGCTGACAGCTCTATAACAAAGCCAAATTCTGGAAATAGAATTTTTTAAATGTTTTGTCTTTTTTTTTTGCTTGACTAAAACGTTTTTCTTTAAAATAAATCTCAGTGGTATGACTTATACAATCACAATCTCAATTTTAAAAGTCCCTCCCATGGACTCAAATTCTAAGAGACGCACACACCTCTGGTTTTCAATATCATTTTACCAAGTCAGACAATCTCTTCTCTCTTACATGTGGGTTCTTCCCTTACCCTTCTTGGGGTCTCTGTGATTTTCTCACACATTCTTGTGTATGTGTTCTAAAATAAAAATAAAAATGAATAGATTTATCAGGGATTAAATCAGGCAGGATTTTGTAACTGGTAATACTGTGACAGGATAAGGGGGTAGAGAGAGACAGAGGAGAGAGAGGGAGAGACGAAGAGAGAGAGAGAGACAGAGAACATGAGCACTGAGGCTTTTTGCAGGGGAATAGATCTTGAGAGGGGGTAGTGATAGATACGCTCTTCATGGCCTCGCTAAAGGGGAGATTTGGCTGCTAAATTTGACCTTGCTCCCAAGTAATTGATGAGACGTAACATTATCATCAGAATGATGGTAATGAGCTATAGATGCGGGCTCTCTGCCTGTGGAGATTGCAGACAAAATAGACTTTAAGGCAAAATGCATTATTCAGGCTAAAAAGACTCATTACATGAATTCCTGTTAGGAAAGCTTTGGTGGGGTTATTTGATTATAGTGGGCTCAGTTCTTGCACAACTGAAAAGCAGGAAAATTCAATGGGGAAAAAAAGGTGTCCTAAACTACACTTAGGGATGATGTCTGTGCCTCAAGTTTCCTTGCTCTTATCACAATAAAGAGCTGATTTTCACTAGTCCCTCAAAATCAGGTTCAATATCAAGTTCATTATTAGGCTCTGTCTTATTACACTTTTGGTGCAGCATCTCTTGACACTTGAAAATGCCAACTATTGTTCTCGTTGTGGATTTAGAATAAATTAACTTCTTTATTTCTGCTTTCTTTACATTCTTTCATGAGGATTTTCCTTTGAAAAAGATATCTGTAGGCCGGGCGCGGTGGCTCACGCCTGTAATCCCAGCACTTTGCGAGGCCGAAGTGGGCAGATCACGAGGTCAGGAGATCAAGACCATCCTGGCTAACATGGTGAAACCCCATCTGTACTAAAAATATAAAAAATTAGCCAGGCATGGTGGTGGGTGCCTGTAGTCCCAGCTACGCAGGAGGGTGAGGCAGGAGAATGGCGTGAACCCAGGAGGCAGAGGTTGCATTGAGCGGAGATCATGCCACTGCACTTCAGCCTAGGTGACAGAGCGAGATTCCGTTTCAAAAAAAAAAAAGATGTTTGTGTTTTTATCTGCAGTGATCTCACTAGACATTTTTAAGTTAAGGTATCTAGTTTCTGATCTATAGTTTGTCTTCTTAAATGAGAGTTCAGTCATGCATGTTTGACAAGCTCTGTCTCTGGAATTTTGGTTCACCTTGGCAAATGTTCTCACTGAATCTGGAAGCAATTCCTCATTGTTTCTCTCTCTCTTGCTCTCCCTTTCATGTTCCCTCTCACTCTCTCTTTCTCTGTTTGGCAGCAGCCTTTCTACTGCTGTCTACGTTTTATTGATTTATGGTAATAGATGACCAGCCCCTTCTATCATTTACAGGTTGACCCCCTTCATTGAGGTTTTTCTAACACTGACACAAAAGATATAAGCACAGATAACCTTGTAAATTCAAAGGCTGGTTCCACTGAGTTAAAATTCTATAACATGCAAGTGCTGAAACTTGACACTAATGGAAATTTAAACTAACAGCTCAGTGCTTAACAACTCACACCATGAATGGTTGCCACAAATCTAGGTTTGTGAAACTGGGTTGGTGACGTCTCTATTTTAGACCAGTGGCCTTCAAACTCTGTGGTGCATCAGAGTGCTTCAGCATACTGATTCAAAATACAGACTCTGGGCCCCATCCCTAGAAACTGATGCAGGGATTCTAGGGGCAGGGTCTTGTGGGGGAGTCTATATTTTGAAAAGTTCTGCAGCTGATTCTAATGCAGATCATACTTCAATCTCCATGAAAGGGGTTGAGAAAGAGAAAAGCAGCTCCTGACACCCAGCTGGACCTTGGTGTTGATAGAAGCTGGCCTTGGTGAACCAGACAATTCTATAGGACAAGGCCATCAGATAAGACCATTCTGACCTTGATGAATCAAGACAAAAACAAGACCACTTATAACCATATCTGAACTCAGACAAAAACCAGAACACCAAACATCTCCCTCTCCCATCTAACATGAGTGACTGACGCTACTTTACCAATGATAGATCTATCTTTGTTTTATTCTGGCCTGCCTATAGATTTATTGAAATGCATAATCATAGAGTTATTCATGCTTTCTCACAGCATCCAATCCAGAGCAAAGCCCTACTTCCTGAATCCTCCCCAAAATCACTGAACCCAAGCCCAAATCCTATACTAAGTCTTTTCTAACACTCTCTCACTGAGATGCCCCTGTAGTTTCTGTGGTTGCTTTCTCCCTCACTGCAACAAATAATTCACCCAACTAGTTTAGCTACAGGTGTGCTCCTGATGGCCATTGACTGGAAGACTCACCAGGTAGACCAGTGCTTTCCATGCTCCCTCTGTGCCCAAGGTGTGCTGACCATTCATGGCTACCAAGCCACTCAGGGGCCTTATAGTATTCCTAGGCATTTCTGAGCCCTGCCCTGGAAATGTATGTGTACTTACTGTATGTATCTGTCATGATCCACACAAGACAGTACACACATGGGAGTAACTGAGGAGGAGAATTCAATGAATTTGCAAAGGCATTGTCAATAAAGGATGATGAAGCACCAGGGACTAGCAACAGCAGGGAACTATTACCACTGCCAGGCTTAAGGGGGCAAAAGCAAGGAGAGGTTACCAGAGACTAGTGGGGAGCCATGAAGAGGGCCACTCAATAGGAGCCGTGGCCTTATACACACTCAAGGCCCCACCCCTGGAGACTGAGGCAGCGATTCTCAGGGCAGGGCCTTGGGGGTCTGCATTTTGAAAAGCTCTGTGGGTGATTCTAATGTAGATCATACTTCAATGACCATGAAAGGGCAGGAAAGGGACCTCCCTATGGCATGGCTAGAAGAGGAACACAGTCACCATGGCCAGGAGAGCAGGGTTGGAGACAAAAACACCTGACTTCTCTCTCCTTCCTCCTTTGATCTCCTGCCCAGCATCTCTGTAGATGACAACTGAAACCAGAGGCTGCAGTACATCCATTTTATTTTGCCTCAGTATCCATTTTGAATCTAGGTTTAACTTTCTCATACTGAAGGCAGGGCTTGGACACAGGTCTCCACCTCCTGTTTCTCCATGTGGTTGATCTGGACACCTCTCTTATACTGCCACCTCTTGGTGACCTCATTCTTATGGCACAGCTAGATACGACCCACTTGACTTACTCCACTGGCCCCCACACTCTGCACGAACTGTGCAGATATAACTGTACAGATATAACGCAGTGACAACTTCTCAGTCACTGTGTGACTCCTCCATGGAACTCATACCTACTTGCTCTAAATCCACCAATTAGAACCTGCTAGGATAATGCCCTGGACCCCAAGAAAAGTTTCAACCTGTAAGTTCCTCTCGGTCTCCCTCCGTCTGTCTCTCTTGCTTCCCACTCACTGGTTGAACACTCTTGTTCCTCATGGCTCCCCACTTCCTGTTGGCCCTGAGAAGTGTGCTGCCCTCTTCTCTCTGAGAACTGTAAATAACAAGAAATGCTTCTGATATTTCGTGCATTTTGTTGTGCTGCTTGCTCTGCATCTCACCTGACCGACACACAAGAATATAATGTCTTTCCAGGTCAGGGCTCTCCTACAGACTGGCTATCTTGGTAAGAACAAACTGGAAACAGACCAGACAAGAGCCACAAGGGCATCTGCCAGAATAAACACATTTCCTGTGAGAGGAGCACCTGGTCAGGGGCCAGGCGCTTAGGCATCATGCTGACTGCCAGGATAAAGTATCCCGTGAAAGGCACACTATAAACATCCACAACCACCTCCCCTGAAGATCTGTCAGGACAGGGACTGTGTTCCTAGTCACTCTCCTAAGAGGGATCCTAGAACCACATTGGAGGGACTACAACAGAGGGCAAGAAGGCACATTACACAGTCCATCTTGTCGCCCTCCGAAGATACAGCACAGAGTAGAACCAGAGGGGAGAGCCAGGATAGGCTGTGCACTTACAAAGAGTCTGCTTTGTTTAATCATAAGTCTGCTTGTGCCACCTGTATTGTAGATATGTAATGTTATCAAATATTACGTCAATCAACAAGTACAAAAACAGAGTCCTTGTTTCTATGAAAACTAAGTTGGATGCTTTAAAAAACAATAACAACAACAATAATAATGGTAAACCAATGTTTGTCCTAATTACTCGTAATAGTACTTGCCAAGTACTGTTCTAAGTGGCTTTAAAAAATACAAATGTGTTCTCCTACTGTTCTGGTGGCCAAAACTCCAAAATGGGTCTTATTGGACTAAAGTTAAGGTGTCAGCAGGGCTGCGTTCTTTCAGGAGGCTGCCAGGGAGCATCTGCTGCTTCCATTTTCCAGATTCCGTGGAGGCAGCCCAGATTCCGTGGTTCAGGCCCCCCTCCAGCAATCACATTACTCCAACCTCTGCTTCCATCATCACACCCCCTTCTCTAACCCTGACACTCCCACTTCCCTTGTAACTACACGTGAATAAACTGTTATAATCTCCTGTCTCAAAATCAGAGATAATTGCATCAGCAAAGTCTCTTTGCCAGATAAGGTAATATATTTACAGGTTCCAGGGATTCAAATGTGTATTTCCTAAAAATGAGGACTCTTATATAACCAGAATATAATCATCAAAAGGAGAAAATTCACAGTGGTACATTACTAATATCTAATCCTCAGGCCCCATTCCAACTTTAAACGTTGTGCCAATATTGTTCTTTATACTAAAAACCCAGTTCCGAATCATAGATTGTAATTAGCTGCTGTGTCTCTTTAACCTTCTTCAATCTGGAAAGGATCCTCGATTTCTATTGCCTTTCATGACCTTGACAATTCTGAAGACTACAGGCCAGTTATTTTGTAGACTGTTCCTTGATTTGAAAATGTCCAATGTTTCCTCATTCTTTTATCCAGGAAGATCATATAAGTGAGTGAGGCTGTGTTCCTTTCAACGAAGCTAATCAGGTAACACGCCATTTTTATTTGCCTCCCCCCTGATGATATTCACTTGGAACACTTGATTAAGGTGGAACCAGAGAGACTTCCTGTAAAGTTATTTTTTCCTTCATAGTTAATAAATAATTTGTGAGGAGGTATTTTGAAACTATGTACACACCCTGTTCCTCATCAAACTTTCAATGCATTCTTTATTATCTCTGTAAGGATTTTATTCATAGGTTATAATCTATTAATAGATTCTATTATGTATATTATATTATCGTTTA
>NW_012116677.1:1221310-1292866 GCF_000951035.1 Colobus angolensis palliatus | reverse complement strand
AAATTATATTAAATTATAATTAATATGCATAATAGAATCTATTAATAGATTATAACCTATTAATAAAATTCTTAAGGGGGATCCTACTGACAATCCTTTATCAGTAGTATTTCCCTTAAGCTGGTTTTGACACATTCCCATAATTCTCTGAGTACTTCCATGCTTTTGACACAAGATGTTCCAGGTTCATCTTGCGCTTTCCCTGCCCCAGCCCTGGAATCAGCAAGTCCTCCAAGGAGTGTCCTGGCTCCTTTAAGTTAGGAATAATATTAGAAACCAAGACCTGGGTTCTAGGTATACTCATCACTATGGGTGCTGACAGTCAATGAAACTAAGAAATGTATATTACATATATATTTGCTTCAGTTGCAATTTATATTGAAAATTGTGAGTCACATTGATATCTCCAATTCCAGACCAATACCACAAAGTTCATTCTAGCTTTCTCCCTTTCCATATTGGGTGTAGGAGAGGGATTATTTTGTCTGCTACATTTATGAACTCATTTAATTCCTACAACATCCTTATGATTTAAATTAAGAAAAAATTGTCATCCCCCCAAACACTATAGTGTGTATTTCAAATGGTTCAGGGGGAAAAAAGTTCTTTGTTTTCTACTGCAACCTTTCTATAAGTTTGAGATTATTTTAAAATTTTAATAAGTTTATGTCTACAAAAACCTTTTTTGAATCAGTAGACTATGAGATACAATAGCGTTCATAGTATTCCTGGTCATCTGAATGAGATAAAGGCATTAAAGGCATTAACCATTTCCCAAATTGTGGGGTAGGAGAGAGAAAGGGAGAGACAAAATTTTAATCTCAGAATGGTAGGAGCTGGGAAAGGTGATTTATGTTGGCGTATCTTTAAGGATCTGGTATCACGATTCAGAGTTGCAATCTTCAGCTTGCCACTTTGTTCACTTTGTTCATTTTCATGTGGTCACTTGACAGCCATCCAGGCCTGAGGTCCACTCAGAAACTAGAGGATCTTGATTAGCTAATCAGCCTTCTTGGTTGGAAAACAGTCCATCAATATGGCAGAACGTATTAGTCTAAAACTAACAGTTGAATGAACTTCTTGAGGCTTCTGAAGACAGCCTCCTCAATGAGAGAAAAACAGAAGAGAACTCTGATAACTCACTGGAATTTCAGAGATCTCTTGTCCAAGTTTCTTACTTTACAGACAAAGAAACTGAAGCATAAAGTGGCGAAGGATTTGGACAAGGCTTCACAGTGGTTAAGTGTCAGGACTTGGAAAACACTCACATTCTCACGTACATCTTCAATGGCATGCCAGAATTAACTTGGGTGCTCATCAACTGTTGCATGTAGCAACAGCCTTTATCAAGTTTGCACTGGAAGTCCACTTTATCCCAAAGGATTAGGGGTGGGAGTTGTTTTGTTTATTAATAAAATCAGTGAAAGTGGGGAAATCATAAAAGGTGCTATATAAATACCTTAAACATTTTATTTGACAGTTTTTCTTTGGGACTTGATCTGATGATTAGTTTCAGACTTTCTTACATAAGCCTCAGTCATGAAGCACCATCTCTAACTTTTACTCTCTGTTTTCTAAAGAGGAGTTAGAACTTAAAGATATTTGTCAAACAATTTGAGTGCAGAACCATTCTGCATTTTAATTTTTTCCCTTTCACTCTTTTAGAGTTGTCTCATCTATGTTTTCTTAGATGTGTGACTTAACTTCTCTGTGCCTCAGTTGCCCTTTCTGCAAAATTAGATACTCCAGGCTCATCTTGTATTTTCTCCACTTCAACCCAGAAATCAGCCATTTCTCCAAAGAGTCTTGGTTCCTTTTAGTGGAGGATGATATTAGAAACCAAGAGCTGGGTCCTTGATATACTCATCACTATAGAATTGTTGCTGTTCCCAGGTCTTCATAGCAGACAGAGCTAAGGAATGTGTGTTACATACCTACTTATTTCTATATCTGTTTATATGTATTAAAAACATGAATCACACTGATATCCCTGATTCCAAACCAACACCACAAATTCTGTTCTAGTTTTCTCCCTATCATTGTAACTTCCTTTTCCAATCATGAAGAATCCAGCTTGCATCATCCTTAATAGATTTACTTATTTGATTAATATTCCTGTATATAACCAATCAATTTCCACTACCATTCTCTTGCTATGTGGACTCTGTCACACCATGCTCAGTCACCTACCTACATGGATAGCCTCCAAACCCTAAGTGGGCTCTGATACCTTTGCTGGGCCACCTGCACACCAGGATGCTCACTTTATTCTGCTCAGGCTCTGACTTGCCATGCCACACTGTCCCTGTGTGGACATCCTCCTTAATCTGTTTGGGTTCTAACTCCCAGGCTGGGCCAATTCCATGCTTGTGACCATACATTACCTTGCCTAGGCTCTGATACCCAATGTCAAGCAGCTCTGTTCTTCCTTACACAATGTTCAGTACTCTCAGCTCTCATGTCCACTCTGTCTTTGTAGCTCCCTCTTTCTTTTTGAGTAGATGCCAGTCTTGCTCTTCATCATCTAAAAAAACCTTAGGAATGAATTGTCCAGGAAGACGAAAAGATGAGGAGAAGAAGACCTCCTTTTCGTTTTTAATAACTTCTCTGACAATGAAGATGGTCATTAGGGTAGAGAAACAGAAGGGAATATTTGAATTCAACAGGACATTTTGGTGCCTCACATCTTGACCTGTAGTATGTAGGGGAACTTATTTCCAGATTTATTGATTCCCAAAGGGTATTGTCACCAAAAGACACTATCTCTTCACTCAGAGCACTGTCAGTATTCAAATATTCAATTGCCATAATTGCCAAGATCACTAATTGATAGATACTGTCCTTTATTTCTTTTTCACTTCATTCTCACATTAGCATGAAGGACTTACCTACTCATGGTATTTAGCTCTTGAAGGGCTGATACACATCGGTATGCTATAATCAGTGTGGGCTTAGAAGTTAGATGCATTCAAATCATTCTAATCTATCAGCTGTGTGAATTTGAGCAAGTTATTTGCCTTTGCATATCTTGGTTTCTTTAACTTTAAAATAGGTGGCAATATCTACCCTTTGTTATAAGAAAAAGATATAGATATAGATATAGATATAGATATAGATATAGATAGATAGATAGATAGATAGATAGATAGATAGATAGATAGATAGATAGATATGCAATGTAGTAAAGCACCCTCTAAATGTTCATTCCTATCACTTCTACCTCCTTGGAAAAGTCCCATGTGTGATTGTGTGTGTGTGTCTATGTACAACTGTCTGGCTCTCTCTTTGTTCTTTTTTCTTTGAGATCTGCAACCATGTAAAAAACTTCATTCAGCCATGTAAAATTAATCAATAATACCAGTTCTGAGAACCATAAAGTTAGCCTAATTTCCCATTGAACTTTAAATAAATCTATCACCTGCTTTTCTCAGAAGTCTTTGACTCAATGAGCACTACCTGGACTTCCCTGAAAACCTTGATTCTTGACAGTTTTAGGACTGTCCTCAGGCCTTTAGCAGCATCCCAATGGTATTCTCATTATTGCCAATACAGGGGAAAGCAGAAGCATCATTCTGTAAATCTGCCTCTTTCTGTACTCAATTTACCAAGAGTACATCCTGCTGCCCACTTGTGTGAAAGTCCTCCAGTGTCTTAGCTTGCCTGCCTCACTCTCTCTCTCAACTACTTAGTGTCAAGCTGTGGGGATTCCCTGTTCCTTCCGTGTTTCAAAGACCACTCTTAAAGAAGTTGAACCAGAAAACCTGCAGAGAGTTTATTGGTCCGGTCTGCCCCAGTGAGTTGGAGAAATCTATTTTTGTTGCCATATAAAATTATTCTATGATCTTCTGCATTACATTCTTGTCTTTGAACCACTTCTGTTGAAGCAGTACTTTTTCTTTGGTTATTTTATTATAATTTTATAGTATAAAACCCTTCCTCTGATTACACCGGAGCCTTGTGCCAAGTGAAATATAGTGTCTCTCTCATGTGATGAGATGGAAATTATCCTTGCCCCCATGACACCAGAGTAAAATGGGAAACTGCACTTGTGTAATCATCAGAGTACAGACCATATAAGAGGAGTATAGAATTGTTCCCTTTTTAGGGGGTTTAATTAAAATCATTACTTAAAAATAAGCATCATGACAACATCATGATTGGGCTATTTTCAAACCATAGAACACCTTTGAGAATTCAGGGTTCCATTAGAAAAGTACCTCTTGGTTTATACATGTATGTTTGCTGGATTCAAAAATTTAAAGGAATCTATTAATCTTCTGGTAATGGCTGCACTGATCATTTTATAGTTGTCTAAAAATGAGAGGCATATCAAAATAATTTAATATTTTATAATATTTTAGAGGGTCATTATAAGACGTTCGCTTTTACTCAGTAAGGATTAAATAACCAAGTCTATGTTTTTTATTGCTGATTTCTACGATTAAAGCAAGTACATATAAGCTGAGCTGATTGCAATATAAAGAATTATTCTCTTGGGTCCTACTTGTATTCATTCTCTTCCTACATTTAAAAAAACCATTCATCAATGACTCTGCAGCAGTACCAGGACTTAGCATGCGCATATTATCATCTCATATTCCATTGCAGTCTTCCAAAATCATGTGTGTGCATGTGAGTATGTAGGTACCCACCCACACTCACAAACACATACATACATATGCAGGCACTTATAATGGCATCCAAATACATTTACCCGTAATTACATCGTAGGCATTTTATCGGACACAGATATTTTTGCATTCATTTATGGAACCTGCAAAGAAGCCATGCTAATGTTTGGAGTCTTAAAGCAAACTGTAATCTTCTAAACAGTGAGGTGAACCTCAGAGGCAGTAGTCTTTTGATATGCAGCATAAGTGAATGCTGCATAATGTAAAATGATGGTGCTATTAATCCTACGGCACTGGTGGTGCCCAGCCCCCCCTTCACTATTGATACCAACACCATTGTCTCTGGCTTTCAACTTCATCAGTATGCAAACACAGTGTCACTATGATGGGTGGTAACTTGGTTGGATGCACTTTCTACATTTCTGGCAAATGAGTATAATTATTTTCAGAGCTGCGGGCAACTCATGCATGTTTTATCCCCCATCTGGACCGGCACGGTACACAATAGTGATAAAAGATGATTTTCCCCCTTGGATGTTCACAGGCCATCATCGACACAGTCCTGATGAAATGGCCATGTATCCCCTAGCAGTTCTATATCTGCCACAGCTTGACAACAAAATTATTTCCCCATAGTACTAAAACACTTCAAATATTCAAGCCCTCTGTGCATATATTTGTGTTTTGAAGCATTCAGCGTTAACATAATGTGGTAATTTATAAACTGACAAATTAACTATGCAGAAATCACAGAGAGGCCTTATGAGGTCTGCAAAGCAGCAGAAAAGAAAGCAGAAGCTTTTTGCGCTCTGTAATAATAATAATCCTATCAACTGTCGCAGATTGCCCAGCCTCCCATTGTTAGAGCTGCTCACTCCGAAGCTTGCTTACTGTAGGTGATTCTGCCTGAGATGCCTCACCTCAATGCCAGCCAGGAGACTCAGCTCAGGACTTCCCAGTGCCACCCCTCTCCAGGTCTGGGGCTAATAGGGAAAAGGGCCCCAATGAAACACACAAGTTGCCCATATCCATCACTGAGAAGCAGACATGGAGGTGTGGAATGGAATTTGGAAAAGGGACATGCGCCTTCCAGACAGGAATTGCATGTAGGACTGGCAAAACCAAAAACAGCAAAACTGAGATTATGCATGTAGAAGCCAGATCCTCCTTCTTTGTTTCGTGGTTATAAAATCATGTGAATGATTAAAATCCATCATCTCGCTGCCTGCTCTAGCAAATGCTGGCGCTCCTTACAGACCCACTATTGATCCTCAGACAGACAGTTGAAAGGAGGCAGCATTCGTCAAAGGACGCGAAAGAGCACATTTTCACTTTTATTGTATTAGCTTAATTCTCTTTCAGATGAATTAAAGACTAATTTTGCTAGACCAAGGGGAGAGTCTGTGCATCTTCTGCTGCCCCCATCTGTTTAACATGTAGATTCTTAGAGGGCAGAATTAATTTTTAGAGGCAAGAAAGTATTTACAAATTCCTTGTAAAAATACAGTACATTCCTTCATGACATGCCAAGCCAGCCACACTTCCTTCCTCCCCCACTGCACCCTGTTCTCCACTCCCCTCCCCCAGTCACCCCACCCACTCCCGCAAGCATGCTCACCCTTACAGACTCACACATGCATGCTAAACACCACACACACACACACATACACACACACGCCGTCTTTTAAATGGTATGTACCATGCTATGAGGCCTACCAAACATCAGACACTCTTTATCAGCAGTTGTGCCAGGGTCTCCATGGCAACAGTATAATAGATTTGCCCTTATTCAATCCCAGAGGCCACATTGAAGCGCAATGCAAAATTTGCTGGGGCCTGAATTCCTTTCAAGCCATGGCTCATGTGTCAGGAAACAAGTCAATGCACAGACAGCACTGCACATAAAGATGGAAAGGAACCTTTTCTCTCCACCGCTGTTTGCTCACAGTGACATTCAGAAGCCCAGACCCTTCTAGATCTCATTTCTCTCTCATTTTCTAGTTATTAATTCACTTCTTTGGGTGGAGAGGCGAGTGGGGGAGGGGAGCATCAGGTTTTGCAATTATAAACTGCCAATGAAAGTGCAAAGCAAGCTGCATAAAAACGAAGCGTGCATCCCAGCCTCCAAGGTTATATAGGATGCAATATGGCTGAAGCCCACCACAGTTGCAGACTGCATTCCGGGGTTTGATGCCCCTCAGTGCCAGCAGAGTTGAGCAGCCCAGCCAACCTCCTTGACCCAAACTGAAGTGTTATTCTGTGATACTTGAAGAAACCATCCCCAGGGAAGGAGAGGCAGAGGAATGGACACATGCCCTTGTCCTAAAGCCAATCTCGGCAGGCAGGAGAAATTCCCGGGAGCTCACACCTGAAGTACACTGTGGCTAAAACAAGCACAGCTTAAAAGTTAAACAATCATTTGTTTCAGGTTTATTTTAATCATTAGCTTTGGGACTTCCAACATGATTACTTTGTGGGTTAATTATTTTCTGTGCTGTGGCTTTCCAAACCTAATTGCTCAACTTCATTATTGTACATAGTGATCCATAGCCCATTCCTAAAATTACCTGTCCAAATATTTTCCCTTTTGAGTATCACTGAGAATTTTCTATTTTTCTCTCTGAGTTGGAACTTTGCATAAATAACTAGGTTGGAGATGCTTGTGTGATTTTGAAGATTAAACCAGGGTTATCATTGGGCAGGTGACAGAACTCAATTGGTAATACTATCAGGATTTGAAAGAAGACTTTTTCAGGACTTTGCCCACCTGAAACCTAATTAACTTCAAGCCAGTGGTTCTCATACTTTAATGTGCATAAAAATCACCTGGAATGCTGTTAAAACACAATTTCTCAAACCCCATTCCCAGAGATTCTGATTCAGTAGGTCAGGTTCCAGAACTTGCTTTGCTTACAAACTCACCAGTGATATCAATGTGGCCAGTCCAAGAATCACACTTTGAGAACCACTGCTTTTGGCCAATCTCCATGAGTGAAAGTTCTCAACCTCTGATTGCAAGTTTATTTTGACTGTTTACCATAATGTCAACTTCAATGCTCTTCTTGAAGGCATGACTTGTCATCCTAATATAATTAGCCCCTCTTTCAGCAGATCAGACCTACGATATGCCCCAGCCTCTGGAGGACACAGAGAGAATGGAAGCCATGGAGGAGAAAAGAGAAAAGTGTCAGAGGACCAGGATATACCCTCAGGACTAGCACTGTGCCTGCCATAGAATGGGGTCTGCTCAGTGTTTTTTGGGTGAATACATGAGTGAGTAAATATGATAAAATTTCAAGACTCCCATACTTCAGAAAGGAGATCTTAAGTCAAGAAGAGAGAAATGCTATGTTTTATTTATATTGAAATATAATCAGATATTTTCTGTTTGATTTTATAAAATTACATATGAATTTTTGTGGGGGAGGGGGAGTAAATAATACTTTCAATTCCTAGGAAGCTGGAGCCATAGGATGAGTCACTGTAGAAAGCAGGCAAAATCCCTTTATAATTAAAAACATAACTCTCTAACTTATCTAATTTTGCAAGTTTGGGATTTCTTCAAGTGGAAAACACTGCATTTTCATTTTAAGAATCACCAGCTTTGCTTTTTACTGAACAAAATGAAAGTATGGATTTGGGCCTGATGTTTAAAACCCGAAATTTTAAAATCAGAATCTGCTTCTTTTCATTTCTTCCTCCTGAATATTTGACCCTCAAATCTGGGTCATTTTAACAGGTAATCAGTCTTAATAACCACAAAACATTGAGCCGATATCACAGAACACTAACTTAGGATGGCTCTGCTGACTTTGACCAGAATGTGGTCACCTGTACTAAGTAAGCCAAACTCTAGAAACTGACTACTGGGGGCCCGTGGGAGGAGTGTAACACTGAAGTCCTGCGACTTGCTTAGTGAATTACCTCATCTAAGGTAAATTTGTAGTAAGCTAACTAACTGGCAGTGCTTTTCACCACCCTTTACAGCATAGCTTCAGTTCTGAGGTTTTTCTTGCCAGAACAGGACAAAGGGCACCAGGTGGGCAGCCTCCCAGGTGGGACCACACTGAGTCCTCTGTGCCCTTCCAGCTGGGAAGGCACAGGGGAGACAAGAGCAGAGCTGATTTATCTTCCCCTATCTTGCCCATTGCTTCAGCCCTCAGGTAGCAACTGGTGAAAAAGAAAATTCCTTTATAAATCTAAATACACAGTATTGTAGAATTTTTAAATAGACCTTTGAGAGCATGGTGCTTGACACTTCCTTCTGCCAGAGAAGGGTTGGAAGGCCCAGATAAGTGGATCCCAAGATCATGCATGCAGCTAGTCTGTGGCAGAGATGAAAAGTGAGTGTATACTTAGACTCAGACTCAGATGGAAGGGACCATGTGCTGCCCTAGCCTGTTTCGCCTCCAGGAAGAACAGCCTGTCCCACTGCTGGACTGTGAGATGTTCCCATCCCAGGGTTAACCACTCTGCCACAGGCTACCTAAAGGGGAAAATGAATGCAGAGCACTATCAACAACTTTCAGTTCAACAACTATTTATTGAGCACCAGCTATGTGCCTGGCACTACACTGTGCTCTGTCAGCCCTAGAGTGAGTCAGACACACATTTAATGACAAGGTAGTTACAACCAGGGAAGTCTACTTTTCATCACTTTACAATAGCTGTCTCCTTTGTAATGCTTTGCAAACTGGGGTATGCCCCAGTTTGTCTGGAGCCAAAGATGAAACTAATTCTTTCTTCTGGAAGTTTCCATTTTCCCTGATTATAAGTACTCTATTTTCTTGCTTTTATGACATAGATTTTTTCTTTCAGATTATAAGTTTTGGATATCTGAGATGGAGTCCTCTTAAACTCAAAATATGCATTAAATTGGTGATTGTTCTTTTTTATCTGATACAGGTTGAGCTTCATCTTAGAATGAAATTCTAAATTGAGGGGGCTAAAGGAGTTGAAAATGGTATCTGTAATACTAAATTTCAGACTGCTGCACAATATATCAGTTTTAGGTAATTTTTAAAAGATAAACAAGTACAAGACTTCAAAGAAGTCTCTCCCTGGTGAAGGGTCCCTTCCGGCTTCACCTTAGAGTCTCTGCACTTTTAGTTCATCTCATTCGGGTGTTTCAAGGGAACAGAAAAGCCCTGGTTTAGATGATGCAGGGTTTTCTGATGCCAAAGTGAGAATGATAAAATGTCTGAAGGAAGAACAGGATGCTATGCATTCCAGGCAGAATCTGGACTTGAAAACAATGAAGCACAAATGCTTTTAGATGAACTGATTCACTTTTATTTTGTAAACATCCTAGAATTCCATTTGCACTGAACTGTTTGAACCACTGCAGAGCTCTTGGTCCTTGTAATCCCCAAGGAAAGTCAATCTATCCCGTCCTGCTACACTGTGTTTCTCCACTTTGCCCCTTCTCTCAGTTCTTTGTGATCAGCATAAAGTTTGAACCCTGCCTCTTCTCACCGTCCTGCCTGGCCACCTGTCCAGCCCTGGGGTCAGCTGTACTGACCAGCAGACGGTGCCTCTCTTGCCAAGTGGAGCCGATGCTCTGTAACCATTGTTTGTGGGGCCACACTGCCGTCCCCATCGTTGCCCCTCCAGGACACTCGTCAACAGCTGTGAGAGGCTTCCCATCCTGGCCTATATAAAAGGAAGGCCTGAAAACGCTTCTCAGAGCATCAGTTCATAGGTTACCGCAACCGGCCGAACAACACGCGATTATTCAGTGGGCTCCAATTCATTTGCTTCAGCTCCTCCCCCACCGTTACCCTTGAGAGAAAACTAATTTGCAGAAAAATAGCCCCTGCCAGCCAACTTCTTCTCCTAAATGTATGCTGACCCCGAACTCTTGTCTCAGTGGGTCCTTATTCTCATAGTCAATGCACAAGAGTTCTGAAAAGCAGTCTTCTCCTTTAAAAACCTCCCCCACCCCCCAGCATCTCAGTCCGGGAGATGCTTTCTTTTTCTGCTATTCTTTGCTTCTCTTTTTAACATGTGTGCTGAAATTGGCACTTTCTCTGTTCAGTTCACTCCCCTTCTAGTATTAATGCAGCAATGGAGAAATGTGCGCAATTTTTCCAGTCTCTGCGCTCGGCGAGCCCATGGGTGATGGATGAAATGTAACATGCTCTACCTTACATATTACTATTTAAGGGAAGCGCCCGGGCCAGCTGGTGATGCATGGTGCGCTCCACAGCGCCCTGCGCAAGCAGGGAGCCCAGGCTGCCTGTATCGTTGTCTGAGTAAATAATGGGGCTAATAGCATTTGGCGCAAATGAGACTCCTATAGAAGGCATCGGACTTGTTTATCTAGTTATGATTTTTCTTTGTCAAGAAGCCTTCTCTCCCTGTCTTCACCAGAGCTTCCCCAGTGTGGCCTGCCTTGGTTATCTGGGGAGGAGGGAAGGTCTCGGGGAGTTCAAGATTTTGTAACTAATATTGAACGCCAGGGAGAATGGATGCCAAGGTCAGGTTAAGAATAAAGCAAATTGATTTGGAGGTCAGGGTCATGATGTGAAAGGCCTTCAATGCTGCCAAAATATTTTCATTATCGCTGTTTTTGTTACGGAAAACACGAGGCCCAATGTAAGAAGGCTAAGAGGTGGAGGGAGGAAGCCTCAGAGAGAACCAGGGGAATCAGAATCCTAGCTGTGATTTACTGGGCTTGTGTTTTCCTAGTTTCTTTGCCTGGCGTTTGCCTCACCCGTAAAAGTATGCGGATGTCTGGATGGACTAACACTGATAATGAAACCCTTTCCCACAGAACGTAGTGGGTCTGGGCTTGGACTGAGCTGAACTAACTCTCTCTCCCCGCTTCTCTTCTCTCTTTCTTTCTCTCTCTCTCCCTCTGTCTCTCTTTCCTCTCTCTTCTCCCTGTCTCCCTCTCTCTCTCCTAGCCTCTCTTTCTCCTCTCTCTTTCTCTCTCTCTACCTCTCTCTCCCCATCTCTCTCTCTCTCTATCTCTCTCTCTTCTCTCCATCTCTCTCTCCTCTCTCTCTTTCTCTCTACCTCTCTCTCCTCTCTTTTTATCTCTCTCCCTCCTCTTTTCTCCCTCTCTCCCTCCTTCTCTCTCTGTCCCTCCTCTTCTCTCTCTCCCTCCTTCTCTCTCTCATCTCTCCCTGTCCCTTGCTTCTCTCTCTCCTCGCTGCCTCTCTCTCCCTATCCCTCTCCTCTCTCTCCCTATCTTTCTCCTACCTTCTCTCTCCTCTCTCTCTTTCTCTCTCCTTTCTCCCTCTCTCTTCTTGTCTCCCTCTCTCTCCTCTTTCCCTCTGTCCCATCTTCTCTCTCCTCTCCCTCCCTGTCTCCCTCTCTCTGTCTCTCTTCCTCTCTCTCTCTCTCTACCTCTCTCCTCTCATCTCTCTCCACCCTCTCTCCCCCTCTCTTACCTCTCCCTCTCTCCCTTTCTCTCCCCTCTCTCTCTCTCTCTCTCTCTCTCTCTCTCTCTCTCTCTGCAAAGAAGCTGGAGACAAGTTCTTCCACTTCTATTTGCAGTAGTGAGCTATTTCATGCATCACTGTGAGTCTCCTTTTCACCCATTCCTACAACATATCTACAACACAGGGCTGTATATTTTAACAAAATCCTGTTATTATTGGAGCTCTGACCTGATTTTGTTTCTATATTCTGAAGCAGAAAAGACTCCAGTGGCATGAAATTAGCAACACATTCTGCTAGTGTGTTAATTGTGTGAGAGTTTTTGGCAGGAGAAATTCCTAACACAACACAGAATTTATTTTTTATTTAAATTTGGTAGCGGTTTCATACTGTGTTTAAGGACAGGCACCATGGCTTAAACCACTAGGGATTTACTGTACATTCAGGAAAATGAAAAAAAAAAAATCAGCCTAATTCAGTGGTGCAGAAGGAATTATGTAATTTTTTTACTTAGCAGGGAAGCTGCTAGGGTTGATTTCTAATTCATGATGAGAAATTGGCATTCCCAGGCAGTGGTTTGGGACATCCTTGGGCCCCAGTTCAGTATCTAAATGCAGTTGTATCAGGCAAGTAGCAGATTCCCTCTTTGATAAAAGCAAACACACATGAAAAGCAGAAAGTCAAAATCTCCCAGGCCAGAGGAGCTGTTTTTCTCTAGTGTATCATCCTTCTGAATCTCCCAAAGACCAAAGGTTATGATCTAGTTTGGATGTGCAGATAGAAAAACATTGATAACGAAGGTATCATGTTAAAATTTGACCCCCAATCTTGGAGGTAGGGCTTGGTGGGAGGTGTTTGGGTCGGGGGCAGATCTCTCAGGAATGGCTGAGGCCATCCCCTTGGTGATGAGTGAGTCCTTGCTCATTAGTTCACATGAGAGCTGGTTGCCTGATACCTTCTGCTCTCTCTCTCGCTCTCGGTCTTGCCATATAACACGCCTGCTCCTCCTTCACCTTCCACCATGAGTGGAAGCTTCCTGCAGCCTCACCAGGAGCAGATGCTGGCACCATGCTTCTTGTACAGCCTGCAGAATTATGAGCCAAATTAACCTCTTTTCTTTATAAATTACCATCCTCAGGTATTTATTTATAGTAACACAAAATAGACTAATACAGGTCACAGGGTATGGACATGGCTGTCCCCAGAAAGGGGAAGGATGGACAAACAAGCTAACAGGTGTATACCATAGAAGAGGATGGACTCCTCTCCTTGGGGGCAGGAGGCAGCTCTGAAAGAAGAAAAAGGTAAAATAATGTTTGCTGAACACTTACAGTCTACCAGTCATTGTATTGGCAGGCATATACCATTGCATTTCTTAATCTGACCATACACAAAATATGTGATTCTCTGCTCACCCTGAAATCAACAGCTCTCTGATCCTTTTCCCCCTCTCCTCCACGCACTTCCCTCCTTGCCCAGCCCTCACCTCTGAGCTCTTATCTGAGCGGCTCTGGGCTGCCCTAGACAGCTTCTAGCTGTTCCCCTGCCCTTCACTGTGTGGCTCAGCCCAGCAGTTTAAAGCAGAACAGACAAGGGCTCTTCTCCCCGGTAGCATCACTTCTGTAACAAGTCTTTCTCTAGAATAGTTAGCTATACCCTGAATTTGATTCCTGGTGTATGACAGAAGGACACAGACTAGGATTCAAATTCCAGCTCTCTCACTTTGTGTCGTTGGGGAGATTATTTACTCCCTGACTGGACCTGGGCTTCCACATCTGTGAAAGAAACAAGCACAATTTGGACCAGGTGACAGGTGCAGCGTTCTCACCCCTGGGGCTGGCCTTCACTAAGTTCCTTTGCTTCTCAACCCCACAATCATGGCAGTCACATCTATTGAACCCACATTAGGGGCCAGACACCACACTAAGCAAGGTATAAAAAGAGATGTCCTAGAGGTCCTATGGAGTGCACACAACACCTCATTTAACCCTCCCACAACCTGGAGTGGAGGGAATTTTTATCCTCTTTCTTCAAATAGGAAATCTGAGGCTTAGACAAGGGAAACCACTGTGAAGGGCATGGCTCGGATGTCACCCTGATTTGTCTGATTCCAAAGACTTCTTTTAACTTCAGTGCTTCTCAACACAGGCTATCTGGGGAGCTTTTAAAACACGGATACCAAGACCCATATCTTGGACTAACTGAATGGAGGTGGGGTTGAATATCTGTAGCTTTGAAAAGTTACAGGAGGACTCTAACCTGATGCTTAGAAGGTGATGGAGCCTCTGTCTTGATTATGTTCCACTGCCAACAACATCCACCCATGTCCACAAACTAGGGCTTCTTAACTAACACAGAAGTTTCAAAGGCCAGTTTTTACCAGTGTTGAAGGATCTGCTGTGGGCTGGGCACTTTATGTGATCTCTGATCCTTACAGCAACTATGCAGGAATGAGATGTAGTCAATTATTTTTGGTTCAAATAACTTATAAAAATAACTGGTACACACAAACCCTCAATCAATAGTATTATTAATATCAGCACTGTCATCATCATCATCTCTTGGATCCTCACAGCAGCCTCAGACATGTCAACCTGTCTCCTTAACATCCCTGGAATGTGTTCATTTCTCACTGTCTCTGCTGCCACCCATTTCACCTGAATGCCCATCATTTCCCACCTGGACAGCTGCCATACGCTTTTAACAACTTGCTGAAACCAACCTCATCCTCTCCCAATCTATTTTGTACAAAGCATCCAGGATGATCTATTTGAAACACAAATATTTAACCTTCTCTGGTTAGGAAATGGTGATGTCTGTCAGGGTCACTGCACAGGACCCTGGTAGGTTGGTAGGTTGAACCCTTCATAAAAGCACCAAGTACAGAAGTAGGTGGTGCTGAATCCTCTCCCTACACTGCTTGTCCTGCCCGGAGCTTGGGAAGGGGCATCAGCCCTGAGGAGAGGGTGTCTATTTGTGCTTCATGGGTACAGAGTGTGTGTGTATGGTTTGGTTTGGGTTAAGAGGTGTGTGTTTTCTAACTCACACAAAGATTTGGAAAAGAGCAGCAACAGCCATGAAATTGGACCAACCGCACTGATAAATGTTCTAGATAAATGTGAAAAGTTAAATAAAAAGGAGGCTCCCTCCAGGAGCTGAAATTTGAACCCAGGCGGTCAGTCTCACCAGCTCCTCTCCTAACCCCTGTTGTTTTCCTGGAAGGCAGAGAAATTATGCCCTCAGGGAGATTCCACAGATAGAAAATTCTTTGGGCAGGTCAACTAGGAGAAGCTCCATAGAGGAGAGAGGGGCAGTCCCTCCCTTCAGGATCAAAGGTGGGCCGACAAAAGCCAACCAGCCTATTCCCCTTGCCCATCTTATTTAGTTAAGTCCTCAATTCCTTTGACCTTCAAAACAAAGTGTAGTAAAACTTTTGATGAAAAAAACCTTTCTTAGGAGAGAAGAATTTAGATGACAAGGGAAATAGTTATGCTTGGCATCTGATCTCTGTTTCAAGTAAATTCATTCTCTGCTACCTACTTGATAGGTAAGGTAGTGATAAGGAAAATTAGATTTTAATACAGTATCTATCATTATTCTTCCCTATCACATCATTGCTTTTGCTGGCACCAGATTGAAAACTTGGCACAGCATTGTAGAACTGGAAAGTCTCATAGAAATAATCTAGTCCACATGTTGGCATCCCAAAGCCCCTGTAGGATGGGGGTCTTCATGTGACCTTTCAATATTTGTGAGTTTCTATGTGTGTTAAGTTGGCACAGACTCACTAAAGTCTTTGCCTTTGACTAGAACTTTAGTAACTTAACAATGTTCATACTTTGGCCATCTCATGCTAAGTTCTTGCTAGCAGCTATGTCTTTCATTAATAAAAGTGAAAATGAAATCACTGTGACCAAAAATCACACTCACAACTCATGGAAGATTCTTGATCCCCAGACTAAGGTTTATTTCCACTGTACATTCCTGTCATTTTCTTGACATTTAGGTCAATGAAGAATTTTTGTTTGATAATTAGTTTCAAATCACTCAGCTTAAATTCCAATGTAATAAATTCTTTTTTCAAATTTTATTTTAAAGATGACTATAGCTGCTATACATTTCAAACTGGATTATTCACTATCAATAGAAATAAATACAAAACAAAGCATTGTGATTGAATTCCAGCTAACCACAGTTTTGTGGACCAGGGCTCTTAAATTGAGGTCTGTTCCTTCTTTGTTAAGGAAAGAGGGTGGAGGAGATGAGGAAATGTTGAGAGGTGTTAAAGGAAAATTGGCACCAAACTGAGGCTCTCTCTAGACTTGTTCAGAATATGGAAAGGCAATAAAAAGGGGAATACATTTCTCATAAAAATTATCTCATAGTTCCTGCTGCCTTCAACCCATGGGAGAAATAACCATATTACAGAAGTCAGAAATAGAGCCTCTGCCCCAACCACTACCTGACTCTTTCTGGTTTGGCTAAAAACTCCCTCCTCTCTCTTCTTGCATGGACCACCTCTACTTCTCCTTCTTCTCCATGACTTTTGGATCATTTTATCCCCTTTGCTCCCCACTTCCAGAGCCCTGTCTCTACTCTACTGGGTCTCAAGCCCTGGGGTTCACAGCTTGTTGGTGAGAAGGCTTAGCATCTTGGAGATAGAAGAGAGAGTCGGGGGGACAAGGAGGAGGAGGAGGAAAAAGGAGGAGGGGGTAGTGTATATAGCTCATTGTTCTCAAGCAAGTCTGAATATTCCCAGTCAATGATCCACACTTGTTTCACCCTTGAATTCTTTTTTGTTGTTGTTTTAATTTTTCTTTTCTTTTTTTTTTTTTTTGAGACAGGATCTCATTCTGCCATCCAGGCTAGAGTGCAGCGGTACAGTCATGAATCACTGTAACCTCAAATCCTGGGCTCAAGCGATCCTTTCACCTGTGCCTCCTAAAGTGCTGGAATTACAGGGGTGAGCCACTGCGCCTGGTCAAGCCCTTTAACTCTCCTTCCCATTTCCATTGTGCCGTGGGAGTGTAAGGGAGCCTGAAAGCTAATTTTTACCCCTGATAGAGCCTTCAGCCCTTTGCCTCCTTTCTCCTCCTGCCCCTTCCTCTTGTGTCTCCATAACATACATGATGCTTCAGTCTTATAGTTTGTAGCTTTTATTCTGTCCTGCCTTCCTTCACATTCATAAATCACAACACATTTTCTTACTTAATGATGTGGGCTAGATGATTACCCTGCATTTTCTATCCTGTTTACCATCCTACCTGGCTGAATTTTTGAAATTTAATAATTTGAAGTCACACAGAATGCAGATATAGATATCAGGCTTCCTCGTTACTTGAATCTCCTCAATTAGTTCCTCCCATGTCCAGTGTTCTCTGTGTTTGTTTATACTGTAAAGCCCTGATTATCTGAAACTCCTTTATCCAGAAACTCTGTTATCTGAAATAAGGTTGTATTACTGGATGTGTTTTATTTACTTTGAAAACTGTCTGGTTCACTTGAACCCTTGCTTATCCAATTTAATTCAATGCTTACCTGGATTCTTCAGATCAGCAGGGCCTTGGGGATCCCTACTCCATTTTCTTATTGTTTAACCTCTGCTGCAGAACAACTTCAATTTCAGTCTTACTTTCCATGGTAGAAATGCATGCCACGTTATCTGCATCCTACAGTTGCTCCTCTATCTTTATTCCGGCCTCCTTTCTAAAACCCATGTTAAAAAAAAAAAAAAAAGAAAAGAAAAATTGAACTTTTTAAACCTCCTGTCGTATCATGAGGCAGCATAGTCAAAGGGAAAGGATGTTGTCATGCATTCAGGGACCTGACCTCTGTTCTTGGCTTGGTTCTGTAGTTGACTGTGTGACTTAAAACAAGTCCTCTAAACCACCATGCATTTCTGTTTCCCAATCAACCAAATGGGGATAACAGTGTCTAGGCTTCCTTGTTACCTGAGATTACCTGATGTAGGAAGTATAGTTGTAGAAAAGTTTTGAGGGGAATAGTTTTTTTATAATTAATCTAGACAGAGAGAGTCATTCATAATTAAGTAATAATTAATCTAGAGAAGCCTTATTAATTCTTTTCATAATATCTCACATTTGGCAAAGAATAAGATTGAGAAATGTTAAAGAAAAATCGGCACCAAGCTGAGGCGACTGAGACTTTTTCTAGATAATACAGAAACGCTGATTCATAGCAAATGAGTATCCGTACTCTGCTTGCATGCTTCTCATAATGGAAAGATCACTATGTCTTTTCAAAGTTTTCATTACTAAACTATCAGATATTTCTTTCTCGCATAAGGCAAAAAATATCCCTTTGTGAAAACTTCATCTGCTTGTCCTACAGCAATTCAATTTACCAACGATTTGCAAAGGCCTGTGTCAGTTATCTGGAGTTACTAAGATAAATTCAGCTTGGGTTCTGCACTCAAAATCTTTGCACATGGCAGGATACCTAAGACATGTTCTACAAATGAAAGGTCAGCTATAGCATTGGATTTCTTAAAGATAGAGATATTTCCGCTGCTGGCTAACATGGCATAATCGGGACCAGACTTGCCTTCCTTCCTGGAACAACCAAAACACTTTTCAAGACACTGGATATCAGACAACAAAAAAAAAAACAGTGATTCTCAACTGATAGGAAACAAACAATTGCCCTTACAAAATAAGCCTTCCAAAAACTTACTGCCTTGGGAGAACTTTCCAGTCCTCATGCAGGGAATCCAGACATAGGAGTCCAGTGAATTCACTGAGAAAAGATGGAAATGAGATTCCTGGAGACTTAGACAGCTAGAGTTTTTGGGATAGAGTACTGAAGAGGAGAGAAAGAACACCAGTGATCTACCAAGGCTCCCTCTTGAATATTCTGCAGAGTACTGATCAACAAACGCATATGAGGAAAGTTTCCAGCGAGGAAAGTCTTACCTCCACAAATTAGAAGGAACAGGAACATGCCTGTTTCTACCAGCCAGACTGAGAAGCCTCATAATTTGTGGGGCATTGGGTATACTAGTCAGAAGGCTGTTTTCTCAGTAATGAAAAATAATTCACAGTAGACTGAAAACAGCTCTGGGTTTCACCTAACAGATCTTAAAAACAAGACCAAAAAGTAGTAAACTGTTTATAGGCAAATTAACTGCATCCCTGAACAAAGGTCAAGAATATTTATAGGAATACAACAATAGCCAGTACCTGACAAAATTCACACAGTATGGTACTCAGTAAAAAAATTACCAGGTATGCAAGAAGGTAGACAAATATGACCAATAATGAGGAGAAATAGCAACCAATCAAAACCAACCCAGAGCTGACACAGATGTTAGAATCAACAGACAAGGACATTTGGGCAATTCTTATAACTATATTACATGTGGTCAATGAGTGAAGAACAGACATAGAAGATATTTTAATTGAACTTAGAAGATATTTACATGGAACATCTAGATATGAAAACTACAATTTCTAAGATAAAATTTTCACTGATGAAATCAGTGGTAGATTAGACATTGCAGAAAAAATTTTAAGAAACTTTAAGACATAGCAGTAGACACTATTCTCAAACCACAGAGAGAAAAAAGAATAAAAACAAAAAGAACAGAGGCTCACTGGCTGATGGAACAAATTCAAGTGGATCAATACTAGTGTAATTTGTGTCTAGAAGGAGAGTAGGTGGGGCAATGGAAATAGAACAAGAGCCCAAGCACAGGTACCATAAAGAAAAGGTAATCAGCTGTGCGGTGGCTCACGCCTGTAATCCCAGCACTTTGGGAGGCCAAGGCAGGTGGATCACCTAAGGTCAGGAGTTTGAGACCAAACTGACCAACATGGAGAAACCCCATCTCTACTAAAAATACAAAATTAGCTGGGCGTGGTGGCACATGCCTGTAATCCCAGCTACTTGGGAGGCTAAGACAGAAGAATCACTTGAAGCCAGGAGGTGGAGGTTGCAATAAGCCAAGATTGTGCCATTGCACTCCAACCTGGGCAATGAGCAACAAGAGCAAAACTCTGTCTCAAAAAAAAAAAAAGGAAAGAAAGAAAGGTAATCAAGGAACAACATAAACAAATTGTTCAAAACCAAAACCAGGGTAAAGAGAAAATCTAAAAAGCAGTCATAGAAAAAAGGCACATTATGTACAGAGGAGAAAAAGAAAAAAAAAAAGAGAAGTTCCTCATCAGAAACAATGTGAGAGCATTGCTTAAAGGTGGAGCAACACCTTTAAATATGAAAAAACTGTTAATGTTGAAGTCTACACCAGTGAATAGGCCTTTCAGAAATGAAGGCAAAATAAAGAATTTTCAGATATACAAAAGAAGAAAGGATTTGTCACCAGTAGATCTATGCTGCAAAATATGTTAAAGGAAGTCCTTTAGTCAGAAAAAAGATTACACAAATTGGAAATCTGAACTAAATAAAGAAATGAAGAGCATGGAAATGGTCATAGCATAGGCAAATACATAATCTTTATTATTATCTCCAAAAAGTAATTGACTATTTAAACAAAAATGATAAAGCTTATAATATATGTAAAGAAAAATCTATGACAAAAATAGCACAAAACCTGGAAGGATTATGGATCTGCTGCCATTTTGTTGTTGTTGTTGTTCTTCTTCTTCTTCTTCTTCTTATGTACATAATGTGAGGATAATGGATGTGGTTTTTTATAAGGTTTTTAAGCTATGTGTAAAGTGCAGTATAGCAAAACAAAGAGCTTTAGCTAAGAATACAATGAAAGAGATAAAATGAAATCATAAAAAATATGCAAACTAAAAGAAAGCAGAGGAAATAGAGAACAAATAATAGATGGAGAAAATGGAAAACAAATAGCAAGAAGATAGATTTAAATCTAACCATATCAATAAATCACATTAAATGATCTAATACCAAAATGAATAGACAGATATTGGCAGAGCAAATAAATAAATATGCTGCTATAAGAAACCCACTTTGGAGGACAACTGACATCTAAATAGCATTTAGTTTTTCAGCCCATAAACACAGTATATCTCTCCATTTATTTAGCTCTTTAAATTTTATCTCAGCAATATTTTGTAATCTTGTCAGATTTGTTCCTAAGTATTTCACATTTCTGAAGTCATTGTAAATAGTATTATATTTTAAATTTTAATCTCCAACACTTTGTTTTGGTACATAGAAATACAATTGAGTATTTAGACTGATCTTCTATCTGCAACATTGCCAAGCTCATTTATTAGTTCTAATCACTGTATTATATATTCCATAGGATTTTCTACATAGATAATTTGCAAATAAAGACTATTTACTTTTTCCTTTCAACTTTAGATACTTTTATTTATTTTTCTTGCCTTATTGCACTAGCTAGAACTCTATTACAATGTTGAATAGAAATGGTTTCCTTGTCTTGTTCCTGATCTTAAAAGAAAAACATTCAGTGTTGTATTATTAAATATCTTGTTAGGTAAATTTTATCCTCTGAAATGATACAAAATGAGTCTACCTGCTCTATCAATGAGAGCATAATTTTCTACCTATGTGTCATGCACTGGTGATGCAGCAGTGAACCAAACATACAGAAATCCCTGCCTCTCATGGAGTTTACTTACATTCTAGAGGGACAGATAAACAGTAAACAAGATACACTAGTAAAATCTAGGGTGTATTGATGGTGAGAAGAGCCAATGGAAGGGAGAGATGAAGTATCATTGGGTTGTATAAAATGTTAGAGATTGTGACCTGGAAGGGCTAATGAGCACATCACTGAGTTGTTTCTTTGTCCTGGCCATTCATTTTCTCCCTCTTTCCATATGACTACTGCTTCAGGCTCTCATTATTTCTCATGTGTACTATTGCAACAGCTTGCTACCTGGTCTCCTTGTCCTGAGGCTTATCAAATCTCCATACTTCTACCAAAGTGCTCCTTTAGTGAATTCCCATTTCTTACAGGATAAAATTTAAATTTTCTTGGAGCCCATAAAGTTCCTTTCATGAGCTTGCCTTTATCTTCCTAGCCTTGTCATTCTCCCCTTTCCCCTTTGCCTCCTATACCCCAGCCTTATAAAACCATTTGCTATTTACTAAATATGCTCCACTCTCTCATTCCTCTGAGCTTTTGCCTAGACTGTTCCCTATTTCTATATTGCCTTTATTCATTATATGCACATAATAAATCATTTAAATGCCACTAATAAGCATTACCTCTAAAGAAAATGTCCTGGACCATTTTAGGAAGAGCCGGGTACTCCCTCTTCTACTTCCTGGGCAATCCGTGTGTATACAAATTAGAATGTTGAATTTCTTTATTGAATGGTAATTGTCTATTTACTTGCATGTCAGTCCTACTGGACTGTGAGTACCTTGAAACAGAAACTGGCTCTACATCTTTGTTTCCCTAGCATTGTTCTGGCACATATGGATGATCAATAAATTTTTGTTGGAAGAATAGCTGTATATGTAGAAGAAATGAAATATCCCTGATCTAAGACTTCATTTGAAGACGTTTCAGTGTCCTGGATATCTGGCTTGTCATGGCTCCCTGAATAACTGCTGAATGCACTGACGTACTTACTCAGTGTTGTCAGATCAGTGCAGTGTCTAGTTGTGACGATGACTTTCCTTCACCTGGCCATTGTTTAAAATGAATTTAGTATGAACTTGATTAAATCCTTTGGAAAAAATGCCACACTTTGAGCGTATACTAAGTTTGTGGTCAACTAACACCTTCAAGTCTTTTTCACTGATGTAAAGCCAAGTCTCCCAGCTAATCCATGCTGACCAGTCTTTCCCTACATGCTAGATAAAACTCTCGTCCCTGCTCAACTCATCTCATTTTGGTCCTAAGGCATCACTCTTAGAAACATTTTAAAAATACTTTTGTTCTTTTATTACATTAGACTTGTTGCCATTTCAAAGTGTAGTCACTAACATATTGGGAGAAGAGTAAACAGTGAAACATAAGACTGCTGCAGAGGATATTTAAAGATTGTAACTCAGGAAGTCTCAGGGTGTACCTAAGCTTCCGCCCTATGGCAGACGTTTTAGCTTAGACCTAATCTGAAGGTACTCTTCTCAACAAAAGCAACTGATTTTCAAATCTTGTTTTAATTATTGGAGTATCGACATAGAACAATGTAGGATACAGATGCAGCTGATCAGACCGTAGAACACTGAAATTACTGCAAGAAAGAACAAATATGCTGCCAGATACCAACACAGAGAAGCCATTCCCAAAATTTTAAGCAACTGATGATACATTTTAGCCTAGGAGTAACCTCATTTAAAGAAGATTTTAAAGGTAATAAAGTGAACTTTAATAATAAGCAAAAAATGGAAAATACACAGATAGGATGAAGATACAAGAACTATTTATTCAGGATGTTCCAGTTCATGGGTACTGTTGGTGTTTACAGGGAAGAAAGACACAATGCTAGAACATCATTCAAATTACAACACCTGTCACACCCAGACTCCCCAGTTCACAGAGAACTGGAAAGTGATCTTGTCATCTCCTCTTCCTCCTCATGGTTTCTCCTTCTTAAAAGTTTTCATTGCTTCCCAGCCTCTGGCCCATAACTTTCTCCCAGAGCTCCTAACGAGGCCATCTCCTAGGACGCAGGCCAAACTTCTGAGGGTCAGGCGCAATCTCTGGTCTAAGCCTAGACAGTTGGTACAAAACATGGCAACCTCTAAATCCTATACAAAGAAACACTTTGGCTGCTTACTTAAAAGGGAATTCTTAAAATGCTATACTCTGTGCTGGGAACTAATTGATTATGAACCGGGAGCTTCAAATACATATTATCCCAGGTATCTATTGGTGTGTAACAAACCACCCCAAAATATGGGGATATAAAACAACAATTATTGTATTATGCTTATGACTCTGGAAGTCTGAAATTTAGTCAGGGCACAAGTAGGGACTGTTTTTCTCTGTCCCACAAAGTCTGTAGCCTCAGCTGGGGTGGTTCAGATAGCTGAAGATGGGTATTCACCACACAAAACAAAAGGCCACTGTCTGGGTCTTCTGTTCTTCTCCACGTGGTTTCTTCTAGAGCAAGTCCTTCACTCATGTACCTGATATCTGAGCTGGGGTAACTTGAACAGTTTGGGTCTGGCTGTCCTCACTGTGTCTCCACATGGCCTCTTCAAGTGCTTACTTTGGGATTCTTTACCAAGGTCCTGGAAACCAAGGCAGAGAACTTCAATGCTTCTTAAGACCTAGCTGCAAAGACAGGCAGTATCATTTCAATGTAGGAGGAGATTACTTTCTCCTAGGCTAAACTGTGTTATCAGTTACTTAAAATTTTGGGAATGACTTCTCTGTGTGGGTCTGTGGCAGCATATTTGTTCTTGGGTGTGAATACCAGGAGGTAAAGCTTTCTGGGTAGCCATTATTGGAGAACAGCTGCTTTCTTTGGAAAATGGCTACCACACATAAATTCTCTCATTAAGCCCTCACAACAATCCTATCAGTTCAGTACTGTCTTCTCCTATTTTATTTAAAAGAACGAAGATTCTGAAAGGTTAAGCAACTTGCTTAAATTCACACAGTCAATAAGGGTCGGAGATTAGGACCTGCAGTTATCTGTTTCCAAATCTGTGCTCTCTCTACACATTCACGCTATTATCAGTTAGTATCAAGAACCACACAAGAAAGTGACATTTCAGTTTTCCATCTTCCAGTCCAGGAAGGACTCTTCAATTTCAGATGTGATGAAGACAATAAACAGATCTCTTGAATCTGATCACAGTCACATGATAGAATGAAAGCCGTATACACTACTATTAATTCACTTTGATTACATACTAAAGTACTATTAATAGTAGTAATGGTAATAATAACAGATAATGTTAATTGAGTGCTAACTGTGCTTCAGACCTGGGCTGAGCACTTTATATTTATTTACTGTCTAAATTTTTAACAAGCACCTTATACGATAAGCACTAGTATTATCCATATCACAGAGAAGTAGCTTGTAGAAGTTAAATGGCTTACCCAAGGTCACACAACTAATAAGTGACAAAGTTGGGATTTGCACTCAGGGAAGTCTTGACTCTAAAACAGTTATTTTAAGATCAGTTTTATTAAGATATAATTTGCATATAATAAAATGCATCCATTATAAGTATACAGTTTGATGAGCTTCAACTTCAGAAAAAATAAATAAATAAATAAATAAATACCTTGGTCTTGGCATGTAAAGCCTTGTCTTGGGCTTCATTTTCTTGAGAAATGCAGGCTAAGACAGTTGGTATCAGATGGCTAGTGGGCATTAGAAGTGGCTCTAGAAATCAGATGATCAGGGTCAAATGCTCAAGATGGACCATTCATCATTATGACAGGAAGAAGGAGCCCATTTCTGGTCATAAGTGGGGTGGCACAAAGAAGTCTTGCACTAGAGAGTACTGGAAGGAAGAGCAGGTGGAAAGTGGCACCTATACCAATTAAGCAGTGTGGCACAGTGATAGTTATAGGAATCGGGACTTGGTTGGCTTTTGTTAATGGCTTTATAAGCTATTCCGGTTATCTACTGCTCTGTAACAAACTACCCCAAAACTTAGGGCTCAAAACATTGTGTTATTTTTTCTTATGATATGGTAAGCTAACTCAGTTGAGTTGGTTGGTTCTCACTCAGGGTATCTGATGTGGTTCTAGACACATGGTAGCTGGGTCTGGAGACCACATAAGGCTTCTCTGGGCTTGAAGTTCAAGATGGCTCACTCACATAGCCAGTATTGATGCTGGCTGTCAGCTGCAAACTCATCTGGGTTTCTCACAGCATAGAGGGCTCAGGGTAGTCACACTTTGAACATGGTGGCTGGTTTCCCCCAAGCAGACATTCTAAGAGGCAGGAAGTAGAAGAACTAGGGCAGCTATACTCAGAATTGGCACTATATCATTTCTACTTTGTTCTTTTCATCAAAGCAGTCACAGTGCTCAGCGTATTTAGGGGAGTGGAAGAGCAAGATTCTATCTCATAATGGGAGAGTGATAAGTACGTGTCCCATGTGGAATGAAAGACGTTGTTGCACTCATCTTTGGAAAATATGATTTGTCACAAACAAGCTTATGTCTACTAACCACCAGATAATCACACCTGATTGGCAATGTCCTAACATATCCTTCAATTCTACAGTTGCAGGATGGACTCTGCTGAAAATCAAGGCTAGAATTCACTTTTAAGGCATGCAGGATTACAAAGACAATTGAACGCATGGCCTCAACAGATGTTCTTTGCAAAGTCAAAACTCCTAATATGAAAGGAATAGGATCCTGAGACCTGGGATAAGAACATTTGGGTAAACAAGCCTGCAAATAGTAAATTTCCAGCTTTATGAACACTCTAGACTCAAAGGAAAAAAACATCTCCCTGTTTCTAAACAGCCTGCCTTTATGTAGCAATGCAGCAAAGGCCTCAGCTGAGGCAAGTGCTTTGCAGGACAATGCTCATCCTCAAATTCTGACTTTGCCCTCTTCTCATAACCAGTAGCTGGAGTCATGTCTCAGCGCAGCCTGATCCAGGAAATACAATGCCTGTTCCTTCTATACCTTGCACGACCTAGCAAACAGGCACTGGCAGAATCCAGGAAAACACATGTGGGAATACATCTTGGGAGAGTTGGATGAGGAAATCCTGAAAATAAAGATGGATAGGAAGAATTAATTGGTATGCAAGTCTTCTTCCATGACTCAGAATTTAACATCCTGGCAAAAACATCTGGACCCAGTCCTAACACATTGGTAGGGTGACTCTTTGAAGCTTGAGCACAATAGGCTACAGTGAATAAGGTAGAGTTGCTAGAATAAATTTGGTGGAGTATCAAGGAAGGATCAGAAGGAGGTAGAAATGTTAAAATGGATTTATTAGTGAGATCAGAGAATTCTTCATCTGTCTGTATTCCTCAGAAAGTCTCAGAGGGTGTTCTTTTGACTAAAGCAATAAGAAATACACTGCTGAAGAAAGTACTGGCTTCTTTTGAGAAGTGCCAATGGTGTCTGTCCCTCATAAACTGGGGTTGATAGTATGAGATGCTGCTACAACACTGGACTTCTTAGCATCATTCAGGATAACAGGATTCTGGAATGTCAGGGGCCAGGCAGCAATTCTTAAGTGACAGTAGCAAAGTATAGGTATATGTGATTACTATAATGGACAAGAAGATTGGAAGATGCCTCAGCTCTCAGGCACCTGTGGCAGTGGCTAAAAGACCAAGGTATTCTCACTGGTGAGACAGATGAATGGCCAACCAGAGTGGTATTTGACTTGTAGAATTAGAAAAAAATTAAAAGGAGAGCTGCCACAAGCACACTTCAAAGTGGATCCAATGGACCCATGAACTCAACCTGTGGTTATTTCCCCAATGTCCAAGAGCATAATTTGGATGGATAAACAAAGTAGCAGCAGAATCCTCCCACAGGTTCCCTAGCCTATTGAGTAAAAGCCATTAGGGTAGGAAGGAACAAGTGGAAGTCTCTGAAACTATCCAGCACAACCCCACCAGCCAGGAGACTGTACCCAAGTCAGCACTATTTCAAAAGAAAATTAGTGCCACCAGCAAAGAGAATTGGTACCACCATTTCCACTGGATGATGTTCTCCAACATCTCTATATATAATTCACCTGAATGGTGCTTGGAAAAATAAACTGACAGATCATGGTGGATGACAGTGGACTACCCTAAACTTAATCAAATGATAGCTCCAATCTCAGCTGCTGAGCCAGATGGGATATCTTTACTAAACAGACCAACAGAGCCTCTGGCACTCAGTATGTTGCTATTGATCTGGTGAATATGTTCTTTTCAATCCTCATCAATAAATGGGATCTAAAGCAGGTCTCCTCTAAGTGAGAAGGACATCAGTACACATTGATAGTCTTGCCTAAGGCTATGTGAAGCCTCTTGTGCAATGTCACAAAATAGTCTGCAGAGATCTTAATTGTCTTAATATTCCAGAGGCATATGGACTATACGGGCACGCTATCTTGATGGCATTATGCAGATTTAACCTGCTAAACAGAAGTACCAACTTGAGTGTCGGGGGTGAGAATGAAACCCCACAAAGATTCCCCAACCTGCCCATCAGTGACATTTTTAGGAATCCAATAATTTGAGGCACGCTGGCACAGAGTCTTTGAGGTAAAGCACAAGATGTTAGATCTTGTACCTTATTCTGGCTTTCTATTGCTACATAACGAACCACCCCAAAACTTACTGATGTAAAACACCACAATACGGCTAAACCGATGGATTCTGTGGGTCAGGAATTTGGACAGAGAACAGCAGGAATGTCTTGTCTCTACTTTTAGATTTCTGCCAGCTTTGCTAAACTGGGCATCCATAATAGAATTCAGCTGTAATCCCTTAAAGCATCCATTTATGTGAAATGAACTAATTTCTCTCCTAGGTATTTAGAATGATATAGTGATGTGCCATACTTGGTAGAACTGAGAAAACAGTCATTCAGACCATTTTCTGTCTTCTGTAGCTCAGATAAAAATAACTCTAGTTGAGAAAGGCTGGCTATAACCCAAGTTGGGAAAACTCAGGGCTGAGGGGTGACACAAACTGGGCTGAAATCTTCTGGAGTCATCTTCATTTACATTTCTAATGCCTAAGCTGTGTCACTTAAAGGCTGGGCTCATTGAGGACCATTGAATGGAACTCCAACGTATTCCCTCTCCATGTGGCTTAGACTCTTCACAACACAGCAGTTTGCAAGTAGTTGGAAGAGGAAGGATCCTACTGAACAAGAAAGAAGTGACCTGGTCTTTTATGATCTAGCCTCAGGTGTCATATAGTACAGTACTGCACTATATGTATTTTGTGTGTGTGTGTATAATATACATATATATTTTATATATACACACACAAAAGTATATACTATAGTATACTAAAGTTATATAGCATAGTAGCTTTCACCATACTCTATCAGTTGAGCCAGTAAGAAGCCTAGCCAGATTCCAGGGAATATGACATAGACCCCATCTCTTGGCAGAAAGAATATCAAATAATTTTGAGATGTTTTAAAGCCACTTAAAATATTTAGAAGTCAGAGATAACAAATACTTCTCTTGGGAATATTGCTCTAACTCATTTTTTGGGTAACTTGCAAGGCTGCCAGTTTTGAATGTCAGAGTAAGATCTGCAGCAGGTCCGGGCTATGATACAAGTGGCCCTGACACTCATGCTAGATGGCCAGCAGATTTAATGGTGCTACTTATCGCAAATAAAAATGTTATGTGTATGGAGTCTCTGACAAGTTCAGACAAGAGAGTTGCAGCACAGATCCTATGGTTCTGGAACTAGGCCTTCTTTCTCCAACAGAAAAGTACATACCATTTGAAAACTAGCTCCATCCTGAGCTCTGACAGAGATGAATCTTCTGCACATGGGACATCACGTGACCATGCAGGTAGCTCTCAACAGAGCTACCCCTGTTGAGCTGAGTATTTTCAGATCCACAATGTTGGTCACAATGTCAGGCAGGCACAGCAGTAATCCATCATACAACAAAATGGGCCAGAAGAGATCCAGAGGGTGCAAGTCAATTCCATCTGCCCTAGATTTCTGTGTTACCTACCTCTTTTGTTCAGTTCACATCTAAAGTCTTTTTTTTTTTTTTTTTTTTTGAGACAAAGTGTTCCTCCATCACCCAGGCTGGAGTGCAGTGGTGCAATCTCGTCTCACGGCAATCTCCACCTCCTGGGTTCAAGCGACTCTTGTGCCTCAACCTCATGAGTAGCTGGGATTACAGGCGCAGGCCACCATGCCCGCCTAATGTTTGTTTTTTTAGTAGAGACAAGATTTTGCCATGTTGGCCAGGCTGGTCTCAAACTCCTGACCTCAGGTGATCTGCCCACTTCGGCCTCCCAAAGTGCTGGGATTACAGGCGAGCACCACCACACCGGGCCCTAAAGTCTTGTAATTCCCTATAACCAACCAATGAGGACAAAAACTTGAACTGAGTTCATAGATGGGCTGCCTTAACAGGCTGGTGGTAGTGAAAAATGGACTACCACCAGGCTAGAGTCCTATGGAGGGGTGGTCCTGAGGACAGTGAAAGTTACCCCTCCCAGTAAGCAGAGCCGAGAACAATGCACTTGCTCATTCTCTTTGTAGGGCAGGAGAAGTGGTCTGAGTGAAGGTTGTATCTGAACCCACTGGCAGTGGCGAATGGCTTGCTGGCTGGGTCAGAAGCCTCAAAGCAGATGGATCTATAGTACTGGACACATAGCATGTAGATTTCTCTCTCACATCAAGGCTCACCAGAGAACCTCCTCTGCAAGTGAGGCGCTAAACAACAAGGTGACAGGATGTCATGAGGATATCAGCCAGCCTCTCTCCCTAGCCACTGCATGACAGAGGGAACATAGGACAGGGATAGAGGCTCTGCATGGCCCCAATGGCATTAGTGCCATCTCACCAAGACCAGTCTAGCAACTACTGTCCTGAATATGTGATTTTCACCAGAGAGACTGATGTGAAACGCTCCATCACTCCATGTGGTACATGTCTTGAAGAAGACCAGCCAGTCACTTGGTGATAGGCTTTTTACATCAGATGCCTTCTACACTGGAAGGATCAGTGATTCATTCTTACCAGAATAGACACTTATCTGGACATGGGGTTGCCTTCCTTGCCCCAGTGACTCTGCTAGCACCACTATCAACTTACGTTCTGACATGTTTGCACAGGATGTTTGAGGAGTTAGCATTCCAGGGGAAACCCTTGACCAATAGATGCCAGAAGCCAGGACATGTTCCTCTCTTCTGTTCTTAGAGGACAGTCCTGAGATATAATCTCTATAGTTCCTTAGAGAACCAAGCAGGATGGAGGCCCACTTACCACAATAGAGACCAGTTCAATGGAGCACCTTGATCAGCCTTCCCTCCTCTTTGATGTCTCTCAGTCTCCCATTCCCGGTGCATCTATTTCCCAAAACAAACCACGTGCATTCATGCACTTTTACCAGGCTCTGTTTTCTGGAACACTAAGGCTAAGAAGACACTGTCTCTCTTGTGCTTATTCATAAAGCATGCTTTTTCTATAAAGTGAGAGGTCTGTGTGTTATAGTTCAAGAAATTAATCACATTGGCACCAAAGGGGTGTGTGTGTGTGTGTGTTTAGGTAACAAGGTTCCTGCCTAGGTACTGTGGAGGCTTTGAAAGGATTCTGCTCGTGGCTGTGACACCCATCCCACTGGTCTTCATGTAGGTTGTGCAGGTGCTGCCCTGTCCAAGTGGGCTTGGCCAAAGAGTGAGTGATGGCTTCATTCACCAAGCAGAGCACTCTGGCACAAGCTGCATGTACACAGAGGAAGGGTGTCTGTTCCTAATTTATAAAAGGAACTGTCAGCTCACTAAGCCCTGTGCCCTAGAGGCACTTCCACCCAAGGTGGGTGTCTTTTCTTTTCTTTTCTTTTTTAATTATTTTAAGTTCTGGGATACATGTACAGGATATGCAGGATTGTTACATATGTAAAACTGTGCCATGGTGGTTTGCTACACCCATCAACCCACCACCTAGGTATTAAGCCCAGCATGCATTAGCTATTTATTCTGATGCTCTCCCTCCCCCCACCCCCACCCCACAGGCCCCAGTATGTGTTGTTGCCCTCCCTGTGTCTATTTGTTCACATTGTTCAGCTCCCACATGTAAATGAGAACCTACAGTGTTTGGTTTTCTGTTCCTGTGTTAGTTTGCTGAGGATAATGGCTTCAGCTCAATCCATGTCCCTACAGAAGACATAATCTCATTCCTTTTTATGGCTGCCTAGTATTCCATGGTGTATATGTACTACATTTTCTTTTTCCAGTCTATCATTGATGGGCATTTGGGTTGATTCCATGCCTTTGCTATTGTGAGTAGTGCTGCAATTAACATATGCATGCATGTATCTTTATAATAGAATGATTTATATTCCTTTGAGAATGAGTTCATGTCCTTTGTAGTGACATTGATGAAGCTGGAAACCATCATTCTGAGCAAGCTATCACAAGGACAGAAAACCAAACACTGCATGTTCTCACTCATAGGTGGGAGCTGAACAATGAGAACACTTGGACACAGGGCAGGGAACATCACACACTGGGGCCTGTCATGGGGTGGGGGATGGGGAAAGGATAGCATTAGGAGAAATACCTAATGTAAATGACGAGTTAATGGGTGCAGCAAACCAACACGGCACATGGATACATATGTAACAAACAAAACATTGTGCACATGTCCCTAGAACTTAAAGTGTAATAATAATAATAAAAGAATGATTTATATTCCTTTGTGTATATACCCAGTAATGGGATTGCTGGGTCAGATGGTATTTCTAGTTCCAGGTCTTTGAGGAATCGCCACACCATCTTCCAGGATGGTTGAACTAATTTACATTCCCACCAACAATGTAAAAGCGTTCTTATTTCTCCACAGCCTCACCAGCATCTGCTGTTTCTTGACTTTTTAGTAATCACCATTCTGACTGGCATGAGATGGTATCTCACTATGGTTTTGATTTGCGTTTCTCTGGTGATTAGTGATGTTGAGCTTTTTTTCATATGTTTGTTGGCCAAATAATGTTTTCCTTTGAGAAGTGTCTGTTCGTGTCCTTGGCTCACTTTTTAATGGGGCTGTTTGCTTTTTTCTTGTAAATTTGCTTACGTTCCTTGTAAATTCTGAATATTAGAACTTTGTCAAATTGGTAGACTGCAAAACTTTTCTCCCATTCTATAGGTTGTCTGTTCACTCTGATGATAGTCTCTTTTGCTGTGCAGAAGCTCTTTAGTTTAGTTAGGTCCCATTTGTCAATTTTTGCTTTTGTTGCAATTGTTTTTGATGTTTTTGTCATGAAATCTTTGCCCGTGCCTATATCCTGAATGGTGTTGCCTAGATTTTCTTCTAGGGTTCTTACATTTTTGGGTTTTACATTTAAGTTATAATTCACTTTGAGTTAATTTTTGTATAAGATGTAAGGAACGGGTCCAGTTTCAATTTTCTGCATGTGGCTAGCCATTTCTCCCAGCACCATTTATTAAATAGGGAATCCTTTCCCCATTGGTTGTTTTTGTCAGGTTTGCCAAACATCAGATTGCTGTAGATGTGTGGTCTTATTTCTAAGTTCTCTATTCTGTTCCATTGGTTTATGTGTCTGTTTTTGTACTAGTACCATGCTGTTTTAGTTACTGTAGCCTTGTAGGATAATTTGCAGTTGGGTAGCATGATGCCTCCAACTTTGTGCTTTTTGGTTAGGATTGTCTTGGCTATTCAGGCTTTTTTGTTGTTGTTCTACATGAAATTTAAAACAGTTTTGTTCTAATTCTGCGAAGAATGTCAATGGTAATCAATAGCATTGAATCTATAAAATACTTCGGGCAGTATGGTCATTTTCACAATATTGATACTTCCTATCCATGAGCATGGAATGTTTTTCCATTTGTTTGTGTCCTCTCTGATTTCCTTGAGTAGTGGTTTGTGGTCCTCCTTGAAGAGGTCCTTCACTTCCCTTGTTAGCTCTATTCCTAGGTATTTTATTTTCTTTGTAGCAACTGTGAATGGGAGTTCACTCATGATTTGGCTCACTGCTTGTCTGTTGTTAGTGTATAGGAACGCTTGTGATTTTTGCCATTGATTTTGTATCCTGAGACTTTGCCAAAGTTGCTTATCAGTTTAAGAAGCTTTTGGACTGAGACAATGGGGTTTTCTAGATACAGGATCATGTCATTTGCAAACTGAGACAATTTGACTTTCTCTCTTCCTATTTGAATACCCTTTATTTCCTTCTCTTGCCTGACTGAGGGCACATTTTCTAATCACCAGAAAATCCTCCTATGGGCAGCAAAGGCCCAGAATCCACCTACACTCCCATCTCTGCTACTCACATCTTGACGCCTCTACATTTGGTTCAAAGTTAAGAGCATTTTCTGAATTAATTAAAAACTCAGAACATAGCTCAGGTCCAGAGCTAGGGAGAAAACCATATGGTTTTTTGGTTGAAAGAAACCTTAGATATTATTTACGGTTGGCCTAACCCTTTCATTTGACAGATAAGGAAACTGTCTACAGAGCCTCTTCTGTATTGCCTCCTACTCTCACCAGTCCAGATGCCAGGCTCCAGCCAGGGCACCACTCAGCAGTATGTGTGACTCCGTTCAGTTTCAGTGAAGAACTATTATAATTGACTAAATGACTCCTTTCCTAACAGCAACTTTATAAAGATGAGTAAAATGAGAAAATGAAGCACCAACCAACATTTTGCAAACTTACATTATACACTTTTCACTTGTACATGATGCTTTTGGAAGAGTTTCTGTTTTCTATGAACACTAGGCAATCTCTTTTGACTTTGGTCACTAGGCACCTGTGAAATTGAGGATATCTTGTTGTGTTCATATTATGTCAATGTACATTGAATACCAGGCTAGAAAAAAAGAAAGAAGAAAAGAATGGAAGGAAAAGAGATTTGTTGAATGGCCTCTTGATTGTTGTGTTTTCAACAAGTCATGGACATTATATTGGGGACTTTCGACTCACTGGTGATACAGCTTTCGGTGTGTTCTGTTGTCATTAGAAATTGACCATATTTCACTCAGAAATGAAAGAAGAGACTGACAAAAAATCTTGTTATAAAGCCCCTGGCTAAGAGGAAGGCAAGAAAGAAATACAGGTAAGCTAGTTTCCAAGAAATGAAATAAAGAGCACGAGAGATCATGCTGTGGCCCAGGCTTAAAGAATCCTTGGATTCCCATCTGAGTTCTGTTAGTTACCTTGATGTTTCATGTTGGTTTTTCCTCATTATTTTACCCAGGTGACTGCTCCTTACCCTACATAGGTTAGGGGATTAATTGATGATGGTGACATGCTTGGCATCCTCCATGCAAGGAAAGAGGCTGCCCCATCCCCTATTTTGGCCCAGAGCAGATAGCTGAACTGGAGTATGCTTTAGTCATGACTCTCCATGGTGTATATTTCGGAAACTAAGGACCCACCTGCTGACCTAGGCCTTGAAAACCTCACAACTCCAGTCTCCATTCTGTCTGATCCCAAGGAAGATAAGACAAAAAAGCCACTACACCCCTGCCCCCATCTGCTGCTGACCATTGCTGGGGATCTGCACTCTTCATTCTGCCTGGAGCGAGTGGGAAGTGACCCTGGAGGAGTACGGTTTGAAGCATGGATGAGATTTCTGCAGATCTTCATCTGGGCAGTGGAGAGGGTGTTCCAAAATGTGAGAGACTCATTTCGGCAGTTAGAGAGGGTAATCCCATTCTCTCTGCTCAAAGTAGCAGGGAGGGAATGAGGACGGCCCTTTTATGCAATACTGGATAGTGATTCAGAGCCTACATGGAGGAATCCCACTTCCTGGTCAGAGTCCAGGTCTGCTGTTTATCAACTCTGTGATTTGAGGAAAGTACCTTAACATCTCTGTACCTCAGTTTCCTTATGTGGGAACTGGAGACAGGCTTGCTACATGAAGCCCAGTTCAGAACACTTTACTCATATTTCTCCAATTAATCCTCACAAACGTCCCAATAGGTAGACACTATTATTATCCCCATTTACAGATGAGAAAACTAAGTCACATAGCTGGAAAATGGCAGAGGCAGCATTCAGATCTAAGCAGCCTGGCTCCATTATCAATGTTCTTAGTTGCTCAGTAGATTGGGGAATAATGTCACTTTCTTCATAGGGTTGTTGTGAGAATTAAATGAGTTAATCATGTTGCGTGCCTACCATAAACAGTGCCTCCCCCCACTGCTTACTCTAAGCAAGTGCTCACTAGATGCACGCTACCTCTTGTTAAGCTATCATGTGGGGCTGGTGACAAAGACACTGAAGTGAAAGAGAGCATGGGAATAAAGATGGGACAGCAGGAAGCAGTGAGGTACATCGGAGATGACTTGGGTCTTCCTTTCCCTGGCAGTCCCCTCTTCTCTTCAAGCAGCAAGGATGATAATATTGGGGTCTAAAAGTACACAATTTTATCTCTGAATAAAATTCCATGAAGAAATTTTGCTCTCAGTTTGCATTAGGTGATCTGTGATCCCATCCCCACACGTTTGAAGCTCTGAGCACAGGCAAAATAATCAAATTACTCAGGCCATCCTGCCCCAACAGGCTCTTCCTTTCTGTTTCAGCTTCCTAAGAAATACCCCTTTTCTCCCGGGGACTGACATTCTGCTCACTGTGTTTGCTGCACAGCCCCCATGGCCAGACCCATTTTTTGCTCTGCTTTGCCCCTTTCTATGCACCAGGAGACTGACTCTAGGAATCTCCTGCGAGCTGGCTTCCCACAGGGCTTGGTCAGCAGAAGGCAGCAGCAGAAAATGCAGGAGGAAAGAGGTCAGGGCACTTCTTCCCGGCCTCACTGGTGTCTGACAAAGTCTGCGATGCTTTGCTGTTGCAGCTCCCATGGAATGAGGGGAGTTCCTTCACAACTCCTGTCCCTAGGTCTCCGGTAACTCTGTTTCCTCCTCTTGTCCTTTTGGCCCTAGGAGTGATCGTGGCTTCCCAGTGTTGCTGGTGTCTGGTGCCTTGTCACCCTTGTTTGCTCCTTATCCCTTTGCACAGCACTGTAAGCCACACCTGATCCACACTCCATTTGTGCCATCTGGTTGAACTCAGGGCCTTGTCATGACCATGGCTGACACATCTACATGCCCAGGATCACTTTACCCATGAGGCCCAGAGGTGGAGCCATATATTTTCCATTAGCTATCATTGTAAAAGTTTTTCTCGTTGAAAATGTCAGATAGTACATTTTTAATATTTATTGACACTAAAATTAGAATTGATAGATGAACATGAAAAAGAAAACAAGTATCATACATATTCACAGCACACAAAAATAACAGCTATTTTACCATGTGCATTTTTTTCCTATTACAAAAAATGCATATACTATTGTTTATTGGCTGAAATATTGTGAACAATTTCCTTCATAAATAAATATACTTCAACATCAATACATTTATTTCTAATACTTCATCAAAATTCTTAATGACTACAGAGTCATATTTAGGCCTGTACCACAGTTTAATCATTCCCCTATTAGCAAGCATTTGAGTAGGTTCCAGTTTTTCCTTGTTATAAACAGTGCTGCAATAAACATCCTTCTACAATATAAAATACTTGAAAATACAACACAATCAAGTTAGTCTTCCTAAACCAAAAGCCACACATATGCAGCAGCAGCAGCAGGGTCACTCCCTCTCAAGAGATAACAATATCTGCCTCCCCTGCCTCCCACTGATGTTGTGAGGTTCAACTGAGAAAATGTATATGTAAGTTCTTCATAAACTGTAAAGTGTATGGGGTGGTTATTATAGTATGAGCTTATTCTTTCATAACAACCCTGTAAGAGCACCGTGGATATATCCTCAAGGCACATTGTACTGACAATTTTGCCAGACATAAAGAATTGAAAGCTTACTTTTAGGCTTTTATATATTTATTTCTCTTTAACACAACAAAGAATGGTGTATGAGAAAAGCAGCCTTCCTGTACAAGAGTAAACTACCAGCTGGCAGTGCATTCTATCTCTTCTGGTGCATGTCAGTTCATTACACCCCCTCCAGAGGACCACTGCAAACAATTGAAGGAATTTGAGTTGCCTAAAATGTCCCCATGGCTCTGAAAGTCCCTCCTGTAATACTGGTTACCCCAACTCCTAAAGCAGATTAGTCATAATGACTACTTTCCATTCCTGTCCTAATAGTCTCTTCTAAAAAGCACTTTAGATAACTCTGCTTGATTAAAAAAAAATTGAGCAGCAGTTCCGTTTCTTTTTTAATGGGAACTTTTATGTCAAGTGTAGAAGCTGCGCTGACATCTCACGTGAAACTATCCCATCACTCAGCAAGAGGCACTCCATTTTGGAAGGATTCTTGATTTACTTTCTGTGAATCTAAGTTCATGGATTTTCTACTCTTGCTAAGGCAATACTATTAAAATGTCAGAATGCAGTTTCCCAGAGCAAGAGTCTTATACAGTTTTCAATTCTTAATGAGAGGCATCAGCCAAGTTTTTAAAATCTTGACTTGAATCATCCTTAATGCTATTTGTTAACCGGTGTGAAAAGGTTTCTATGTGTTAAAGTGATAACGTTCTACCAAGGTAAATGGCGTTCTGGGGCATGATATTCTATCTGGCTGCTTGCTTTCTATCCCTACTTGACTTTTTTACAAAAATTCAGTGGATGGGACATAGCCCTACTTTACAATGTTAAGAAGCGTTTTTACTTTAAGTTGGCTCAAATTAATAAAAGACACAGGGCCAGGTGCGGTGACTCAAGCCTCAGGGCCAGGTGCGGTGACTCAAGCCTGTAATCCCAGCACTTTGGGAGGCCAAGGCGGGTGGATCATAAGGTCAGGAGATTGAGACCATCCTGACTAACACGGTGAAATCCCATCTCTATTAAAAATACAAAAATTAGCTAGACGTAGTGGTGGGCACCTGTAATCCCAGCTACTCAGGAGGCTGAGGCAGGAGAATCATGTGAACCCAGGAGGCGGAGGTTGCAGTGAGCTGAGATCATGTCACTGCACTCCAGACCGGGCAACAGATCAAGACTCTGTCTCAAAAAAAAAAAAAAAAAAGAAAGAACGAAAAGAAAAGACAAGAGACAAAGCCTCCTCTTGAACTGTTTTCTCAACTACTTGATCATTTGTGTCTCTTCTGGGAAGGATGGACAGGCAGAGCAGGGCCCAGTGCTCATGTTCTGAATGTAACTCGCCCTAAAAGCACAAGAAGCCCAAGGGCTTGTTTTCTGTGTGAGTCAAGGAAACACCTGGTACCTCGTGAGACAAGTCTGATCCAGGGGTATTGGCAAGGAAAGGTATGCAGGCCTTGCACAGAGATACTGAAATTGCTTTTGTTTCCTTCCTTCCTAATTTTGTCTCTGTAGATGTCTCACTGTTTCCATGGGTTTATTCATTTCCATCACCACCACTACCCCCACTTTTTTTTACAGTTGTGTATTCAACCAGAGAAAATGAGTTTAAAAAAACAATTATGATAGTGAAAAAAAGAGCAGATTCAAAACTGCCATATGTGAGGCCCATGGGAGTCCCTGATTAATTTTCATTTTTATCATTTAGTTCTGAGATTGGCCTGTTTCAGTAAATATGAGAGCAAGTGTGGTTATGGACTTATTTCCTTGCAACCTTAAAAACAAATGAACCAGCTTGAGTCTTTTTCTTACCATGGTGGGTTCCTGTTAGGCAAGAACTGTAACTCCATGAGCAAGTCGTCCCAACACCACAGGGGCAGACCTTCGTCACATAGCAACTCCCAAAATGGGAATTTGTGTGGATTTTAGAGCACAGTCAGCTAACCTTGAGAACACCATGGTTGTAGGCAAAATTTTCTGTTCCTCTATTTGTCTTTCCGCTCCATTCTTGGGTCCATATTCCCCTACACATATTGGATGCTTGAAATACTGACTCTGAAAGAATAACCAATTAGCAAATAGTTATAAGGAGTAGGACACTCAAGGAGTCTAGCTGAAGAAAAAAAAGGACCAGCATGATAATTGTACGAAAAGTATTTGTAGAAATTCAAAAGTGGAGAAATCACTATATATTGGGAAACATTAGGAAAAGTTACATATAGAACAGCAAGGTAAGCTGAGCCTTAAGTAGGTAGGAAGGTTGGATGAGACCCAGCAGGGTAGATAGGAGAAGCCATGGCATTTGTGGAGTATAAGTTGACAGAGGCAAGGAGGTAGGTTTGGTCAGGTGTGTTAAGGAGACAGTGAGTCTGGTTAGAAAGGAGTTTTCAGGGAGTGGAAATGGCACTTAAGGGGAGCATATCGTTAGGCACTAGTTTATTGAAAGAAAGCCTCCAAGTGCGGTGGCTCCTGCCCATAATCCCAGCAATTTGGGAGGCCAAGGTGGGCAAATCACTCGAGCTCAAGAGTTTGAGACTAGCCTTGGCAACACGGCAAAACCCTGTCTCTACAAAAAGTACAAAAATTAGCCACACGTAGTGGCATGCACCTGTAGTTACTTAGGGGGTTAAGGCAGGAGGATCGCTTGCACCCAGGAGGTTGAGGCTGCAGTGAGCCATGATTGTGCCACTGGACTCCAGCTTGGGTGACAAAATGAGAAAGAGAAAAGGAAGGAAGGAAGGAAGGAAGGAGAGAGAAAGAGAGACAGAAAGAAAGAAAGAAGGAAGACAGGGAGAGAGAGAGAGAAAGAAAGAGAAAGAGAGAGAAAAAAAAAGAAAGCAAGCCTAGGGGATTTGGATTTCATCCTATAGGCAAAAGAAAGTCATGCACATTTTTGGGCAGGAGACTGGCATGGAGGGAGATACCTCTAAAGATGACTAATCTGATGCTAATCACCAAAACCAGTGTCAGGAGGCTCCCACACAGTCCAGCTATGAGGCCATGAAGCCTGGGAGACTGGGAACTGTCCACTGCCAAGAACTCTGGAGGCTTCCCAGGGTCCCCTTAGGAAACACCTTGCAGATAAAGTCTTTCCCTTTGTCTAAAAATCTCCACATTCTAATCCCCTACTTTGCCCTTGACAGTCTGGTCGACTATGCTGTACTAAGATGTTAAGAGCAGATTATAACTTAAAGTAGGTACAAGAGAACACAAAATTGCACAGGTATGAGAAATATTAAGAAGCAGGCTCACTATGAGAAATAACTTTTCATAGAAACCTTCAGAACATATCTAGTAACATCTAGTTTACAATAGTAAGAAACAAAAAAGCAATTCGAGTGTTCTGGGATGGGGGGAGTTTCCCAAGATGGCATTTATTTCAAATTTTTCTTCAAGTGGTGTCATTTGGGTTGTGGTTGATGGCTATGACACCAAGAGAAAGCAAGTTAACTTGGATTAAGTCTCTTTTCTGCTTTCCAAATTACATAGATTTCTCAGGGTCTTTGCCCTCCCCACATCTGGACTCCAGGAATGAGTCATTTAAGGAGACACCCCCAGACAGGAGTTTCTGTTCTCTGCAGTTGTTCTAATGAGCACTCTGTACTTCGACTGCCTGTCAGACAAATCAGGGAAGAAAGCAGGAGTCTCTAAAGCAGTCAAGCAAATTCCCCCAGGCTTACAGTCTCAAAGAAATTGGGCCTGGCCAAAATGACCTCAGGCATCCACTGAGGAGAAGAACTTGCTTCTAAGAACTTCTCTCCAGCCTTCCATGTTTCCTTCCATGACAGGCATCTGTGGGGTGACAATTAGGTGTGGTGGGTGGGCATTTCTGTGGGCTGGCAGCCTATTTTAACTTCCAACTGTGGGAGTGAGCTTTAACTCTGTGCTAAAATTAGGGGAATCCAGCAACTCCTGTGGTTATTTCAATCAGTTCCCACTTATTGAGTAGCAGCGGCACAGTTAAGTAATAACATGGTAACCTTGCCAAGACATAAATGAAACGCTGAATGTTTCCCAGTTGGAGCTGAAATCGCTTCAATGATCTAAGCTGAGAGCCAAACCAACAAAAGGGCTGCTGGCCTCTGGGGGTGGGGGAAACTGGGGACATGGAACAGAATCCCCAGAGCAGCTCTTTTGATGCTGGGGGCAGGTTTAAGGGAGTGGGCACTGATTGGCCTGGTAATCCAAACTTCACTACAGAAATGCCAACAGCCCCAGGAATCAGAAAGGCTCAATTTGCTCTTCCTCCAAGAGAAGGCACGTGGGCTCTGCCAGAGGAGCCCACTGCCAGACCCAGGGATCCTGGAAAGACTCTGGCCCCTGGTGCTTGAGTTCACACCATGGCAATGAATGTAATCATGATACAGAGAAGCAGCTCCTAAGCCACACTGTGGAGAACATTGTTCTGATTGGCTCTGCTTTGAGAAGATGGTTTTCTCTAGCTGAGAGAGACAGAGGCGCCATGCCAGCTCCCAGTTCAGATTGGCAGGTGAGGTCAACAAAGATCAAAAGAAGGAGAAGGGCAGAACCTTGAAGAAAGGTTCTATCCAGGATTCTTAGGGCACCAAAGGGCCACCAGGCCCTAAGTCATCCCCCTTGGGTTGGGGTTAGAGCTGGGGGAGGGACCTGCGGTGATGGAGGCCACTGATAACTGCAGACTGAGCACTCAAGTTTTCAGTTCATACAGGACTCTGTAGCTCCCCTTACCCACTCTTCTGACAGTCTTAGCCATTTTACTCTGATGGTTAAGTGGACCTGAGTTCAAATCCAGTGTGCACCCCAGGAGTCAGGGCCTACAGAAGGCCAGGAATGCCAGGAGACAGGATTGTTGGTGGCCGTCTCAGAAGTCTGCCTGCCACACATGATGATCATTTAGCCCAGGGGTGGCCAAACTTTTGACTCCCCTGGGCCACATTGGAAGAAGAATTGTCTTGAGCCACACATAAAATACACTAACACTAATGAAAGCTGATAAGCTAATAAAAAAAAAAATCACAGAAAAATCTCATTATGTTTTAAGAAAGTTTATGAATTTGTATTGGGCCACATTCAAAGTTGTCCGGGGCTGCCTGCAGCCTGTGGGCCATGGCTTGGCCAAGCTTGATTCAGCCTGAGAACCGAGTGAGCACCAGAGGAGAAGGAAGAAGGAAACCCGTCCATGGCACTACCTGTTTTGCAGTGGCTGTCAACTCTGGCTGCATTTCAGAATTACTTAGGAGCTTTTTAAAAATACCTATACCTGGGCCCCACACCACATATTCTAATTTCACTGGTCTCAAGTGGGTGCTAGGCTTCCTCCCCATGTGATTCCAATAAGCAGCAGGCCGGGCAAACACCGATTTCATCTCTCTAGCAAAGGTTAGGTAAGGAAGGGGATTTAAGCTTTGACTAACACAAAGGATGAGCATAAACTCTGAGGGGTTTCCAGGTGGGAAGGCATGTTAAAGGTCACCAGACAAATCCTGTTCCTCCCGACCTGAGAACACCACCCCCGACACCATCACCTCCACACCACTCCCGACAAGGAGAGACACCTTGACCTCTGCACCCCCTTCTTCCCCATGCACACTCGAGGCCAGGCAGTTCACAGTGGGACACAGCTGACTACTCAAAGGTTACCTTATGTTGAGCTGATTTCAATGATCTCTTCTATTTTTATTCCTATCCTTTGAGTTTTATTAGAAAGACATAAAGAAAATTCCACATGATGTTGTTTTAAAAAAAAAAAAATCTGAGCACCAGCTGTGTTCCTGGATTGAAGGTTTGGCCCTGTTGTACTTTCAAATAACGAGGATGCCTGCCCAAGTCAGAGGGACAGGTCTCAGCAGCTGTGAAGCTCATCTCCTCTCTCTGCCCCTGGAAACTCACCTGCCCTGTGTCCTAGCCTGTCTATACCACAGCATCTCTCATCTTCTAACAGTACCAGGGGATTAAGAGTTTAATGGGTTTCCTTGACTTTTGTTACAACAATTACCTTCACTGCCTTACACTAAAATTGAGGCTATACAAAAAAAGCCACTTTTAGATCATTAATTAAGTAATGTTTTCATTTTATAATTTTTTTTTTTTTTTGAGATGGTGTCTTGCTCTGTTGCCCAGGCTGGAGTGCAGTGGCATGATCTCGACTCACTGCAAGTTCCGCCTCCCGTGTTCACACCATTCTCCTGCCTCAGCCTCCTGAGTAGCTGGGACTACAGGGGCCGGCCACCACACCCAGCTAATTTTTTGAATTTTTAGTAGAGATGGAGTTTCACCGTGTTAGCCAGGATGGTCTCGATCTCTTGACCTCATGATCCGCCCACCTTGGCCTCCCAAAGTGCTGGGATTACAGGCATGAGCCACCGTGCCTGGCCTTACAAATATTTTTTAAAAAGCCTATTCTGTTTCCAGAAGTGCTAGTTTCCAGAGAAGTTAATGGTGAAGCAAAGGCAGACCCAGTTCCCCATCATGGGAACCTTAACTATATAATCACACAAACACATGTTAGACCACACCTGTGATCTGGGGTGTGCAGGAGAGGTACCTGGTGATTTGAGGGCACATCACCCTTGCCTGGGTGTCAGGGAGGGCTTCCCTTGAAGATCTGAGGCTTTAGCAGAGATGGGGAGGGTGAGGAGGAGTTAACTCTGGGGAGGGTGGGGGCCAGAGCATCCAGACAGAGGAAGCCTTGCAGGCAGAGGCCCTGGAACTGGGAGGGAACACGGGTAAGAGAAATTGAAAGGAGGGTTGTGTGACTGAGACCCAGAGCAAGGGAAAGTGGGCTGACAAAGGGGCAGGAGCCATCTTAAAGTGCATTATGACCCTAAGAACAATGGGAAGACATCAAAAAGTCTTTACTAGGCAGGGGAAAATGTTTAAATGTTAGCAGTAAACTTCACATAAGGTACTTCCTCACTGGCCAATTCATACCATTATTCTGCATTTAGGTTTTAAAACATGGAAAGTTCCTTTTAAAAGCCAAAACATTCTTTTTAAATACCCAAAAACCTCTATCATTTATTCATTCATTTGTTCATTCTACAACTATTCTTGAGCACCCACTATGCACCGCGCCCTGCCTCTCAGTCACCGCCAATATGGAGCTTACACATGGGTGAGAGAGACAGACAAGGAACAACAGCCGTATGGCCATGGGTCTCTCCAGGGCTCTTGGTACTCCAGTGCCTCCCTGCACCCAGCCATCCTCAAAGCAACATTGGTATGAATGAGGCTGAGACTCACAGAGAAAGACAATCAATAGTGAACAAAACAAAGTCGTGGCTCCCCGCAGACTGACAGCCTAGTACAGGGAGCTAAGAACACATAACAGATAAATAGCTATACACACACCAGGTAGTTATAAATGCTATGAAAAATATAACAGATAAGAGGAGTAGAGAATGATGAAGGGCTTGCTGTTTTATATACGATGGTCAAGAAAATCTCTGATTAAGTGTCATTTGAGCAGAGAATGTGCTAGGAAGCTCTATGGAGGAACAACATTCGAGGGAGATGGAATCACAGATGCAAAGATTCCGAGGTAGAAGCACGCTTGCTTTGTTCTGGGAACACAAGGAAGTCAGTGTGGCTGGGGGTGGTGCACAGGGAATGGCACAGAAAAGGGAATTGTCCCTCAGGAGCAGAGGGTTATGATGTCAGAGGCGAGGCGTGAACCAGTTCGCATAGCACTTTCTAGGACATAATAAGGAGTGTGGATTCTATGTTGCCATGGGAAGCCAGCATCCTTGCACGAGGTGGTTAAGTGCTGAGAGAAAATAAATCAGGTTAAGGGGCTAGAGAGAGACTGGAAGGCTGGGGAGGCTATTTAAAACAGGCAGAGGAGCTCTCTCTGAGGAAGTGACTTTAGGACTGAGTCTTGAACTATCTGAAGCAGCGACCATGCAGATTTCTGGGATAAGCCAGTTCTAGGCAGAGAAAATAGCACTGAAGTGGGAATAAGCATGACATATCCTGGAAAGAGCAAGAAGGTCAGCGTGGCCAGGGCACAATACCAGAGGAAGCAGGGGGAGGAGGACAGCCCTGCGGAGGCAGTGGGATGCTACTTGGCTTTTATTCTAAATACACTGGGAAGATTTGGGAGGACTGTAAGTAGAAATGACATGCTATGTGTTTTCGTGGGATTACTTTGATTGCTGCATTGGGAATAGACAATAGCAGGGAAGAAGCGGAAGCAGAGAGACCAGATAGAAGCCTGCTGCAGTAGCTAAGGCCTAAGATGGCAATGGCCAGGACAGAGGTGGCTGCAGGGATTAGGCTCAGGACCTATTTTGAAAGCAGAACTGACAATACTCACTAATGAATGAGATATGAAGGTAGAAGAAAGAGAAATCAAAGATGATTTCTGTTTTTGTTGTAGCTTGCTTTTTTGTTGAGGGAACTGGCTGAAAACCCAGTAGATTTTGTGGCCGTTCTTGACTAAGAAGAGTGTGGAACAAAGCCACAGAGTCACAGCCCCAGACAAGACCTGAATGAAGTGCTACAGCCTGGTGGTGGCAAGACTGGGAGGGAAACAGAAGAGCACTATGAGACAGAATCCAGAAGCATGGAGAGGAAGGAAAGGCCTCGGACCCCCTAAGGAGAAGGAGGTTGGGAGGACCTGAGGGAAGACTTCACAGCTATGCTCCCTAGATTACTTTTGTGATCATTATAGAGTAAAATTGACTTTGTGTCTATATGTATTTACAGGTCTATGAATTTTAGCCATTGCACAATATATATAAATAACCACAACCACAATCAGGATACAGAAACAATTCCATTGCCCTAAAAATCTCCCTCATGGCATCCTTTTTTTGTTTGTTTGTTTGTTTGTTTTGGTTTTTTTGAGATGGTGTCTCACTCTGTCACCCAGGCTGGAGTGCAGTGGCGTGATCTCAGCTCATTGCAACCTCTGTCTCCCAGGTTCAAGCAATTATTCTGCCTCAGTCTCCTGAGTAGCTGGGACTACAGGCATGTGCCACCACACCTGGCTAGTTTTTGTGTTTTTAGTAGAGATGGGGTTTCTCCAATGTCAGCCAGTCTGGTCTTGAATTCCTCATCTCAAGTGATCTGCTCGCCTTGGCCTCCCAGAGTGCTGGCATTACGGGTGTGAGCCACCGCACCTGGCCCATGGTATTCCTTTGATCTGTTCTCCATTACTATGTTTTCGTGTCTTTTTGAGGTTGCCATAGAAATTGAATCATATAGTACATAATCTTTTGAGACTGGATTCTTTCGTGCATAATGCCTTTCAAAGGCCTCTGAGACTCATCCACTTGTTGCTTTTTATTGCTGAGTAAAGATTCCAATGTACGGATGTACCACAGTTTGTTTATCCATTCATCCGTTGAAGCACACATGCAGTATTTCCAGGTTTGAGCAATTAGGAAGAAAGCTTTTGCCAGACATGGTGACTCATGCCTACAAGCCCAGCACTTTAGGAGGCCGAGGTGAGAGGATCAGTTGAGCCCAGGAGTTTGAGGTGAGCCTGGGCAACATGGTGAAATCCCATCTTTACCAAAAATAAAAAAAATCAGCCAGGTGTGCACTTGAGCCACGGAGGTCGAGGCTGCAGTGAGTCATGATCATGACACTGCAATCCAGCCTGGGCAACAAAGTGAGAATTCTGTCTTACAAAAAAAAAAAAAAAAAAAAAAAAGCTGCTAAAATCATTCATGAACAGGCTTTCATAAGAACATAATTTTTCATTTCTCTAGGGTAAACACCCAGGAGCAGGATTGCTGGGTGATATGGTAAGTGTATGTTTAACTTTGTAAGAAACTTCCAAACTGTTTTCCAGGATGGGTGCTGCATTTTGCATCCCCACCTACAACGTGTGAGAGTTTCATTTGCTCTGTGTCTTCACCAGCACTTTGTGTTGTCAACATTTTTCTTTTACTTCAATAGATAGAAGTTAAAACCACAATTAGCTATCACTACATTTGTGGTGGTAACTTACCCTCTTAAGTTTTTAAGTGCACTACATTTGGTTTTAATTTATATTTCCCTTATGACTAATGATGTTGAACATCTACTTAAGTGTTTATTTGCCATCCTTATATCCTCATTGGTGATGTGTTCAAAACCTTCGCTCATTTTTTAGTGGGTTATTTGTTTTCTTCATATTAAGGTTTGAATAATCTTTACATATTCTAGGTATAAGTCCTTGGTCAGATAGGTAATTCGAAAATATATTTTCCCAGTGTGTGTATTGACTTTTCATTCTCCAAGTTAGATCTCTCACAGAGCAAAAGTTCTTATTTTTGATAAAGTCCATTTGTCAATTTTTAAAAATAAATTGTGCTTTTGGTGTCATGTGTAAGAACTCTGCATAACGACAGCTCATAAAGCTTTTTTTCTAGGTTTTCTTCTAAAAGATTTGTAGTTTTACATATTACATTTAACTCTATAATCCACTTTGAGTTAATTTTTGTATGAAGTGTGAGGTTTAAGTCAGGGTTCTTTTTTTTTTGCGTATAGGTTTTCAATTGTTTTAATACCATGTGTTGACAAGATTATTCTTCCTCCATCAAACTGTTTGTGCACCTTTGTCAGAAATCAATTGGCCATCTGTTTTGGGGTCCATTTCTAGACTCTATTCGGTTCCAACAATCCTGAGCCTTTTCCTTTGTCAATACTCTACTGTCTTAATTACTATAGCTTCATAATTAGTCTTATTATCAGGTGGTGTGATTCCTCCAGTCTTATTCTGTTTTAAAATACTTAAATAATTGCTTTGAATTTTCATATAAACTTTTTATGACTTTACTTTTTGTTTTTTAAATGTTTATACAGATGTAGTTTTTTTTCACTGTTGTGAGAACACTTAACATGTCAACATATCTACCCTTGTAAGTTTTTAAGTGCACAATATTAACTGTAGGCACAATATTGTACAGTAGATCTCTAGAACATATTTGTCTTGCATAAATGGAACTTCATATCCACTGAAGATGAATCCCTCATTGCCCCCTTCTCTTTATGCCTGGCAACTACAATCCTACTCTCTTATTTTATGTATTTGAGCTATTTTAGATACCTCCAGGTTCATTCATGTTGTCACATATGGAAGGATTTACTTTTTTTTTAAGGCTAAATAGTGTTCCATTGTGTATAAATACCACATTTTCTTTATCTAATCATCTGTTGATAGACACTTAAGTTGATTCCATATCTTGGCTATTATGAATAATGCTGCAACAAGCATGGAAATGCAGACATCTCTGTATATGTTCTTAGGAGATATGCCTATTCAAGGTTCTTTGCCAGTTTTTTACTTGGGTTATTGTATTTTTATGCTATTCAGCTGAAGGCATTTTTAAACCTTATTTTAGATATTAAACTCTTATCAGAATATGTATACAAATATTTTCTTCCATTCTGTTGTTTCCTTTGTTATACAGTATCCTTTCAGTTTGATGTAGTCTCAGTTGTCTATTTTTGCTTCTGTTGCTTGTGTTTTTGATGTCATATCTAAGAAATCATTGCCAAGACCAATGTCGTGAAGCTTTTCCTCAATGTTTGCTTCTAGGAGTTTTAAAGTTTCAGGTCTTATGTTTAAATCTTTAACCCATTTTGCATTGATTTACATGTATGGTGTCAGATGAGGGTACAATTTCATTCTTTCACATGTATACATACAGTCTTCTTAATAAATTTAAAAGGCCATATACCATGATGAAGTGGGATTTATCCCTGGGATGCAAGGATGGTTCAACATATGCAAATCAATTAAAGTAATACAGGACATTTAAAAAGGATTGAATTTTTTTTTTTTTTATACTTTAAGTTCTAGGGTACATGTGCACAACCTGCAGATATGTTACATATGTATACATGTGCCATGTTGGTGTGCTGCACCCATTAACTCCTCAATTACATTAGGTATATCTCCTAATGCTATCCCTCCCCACTCCCCCCACCCCACAATAGGCCCCAGTGTGTGATGTTCCCCTTCCCGAGTCCAAGTGATCTCTTTGTTCAATTCCCACCTCTGAGTGAGAACATGCGGTGTTTGGTTTTCTGTTCTTGTGATAGTTTGCTGAGAATGATGGTTTCCAGCTGCATCCATGTCCCTACAAAGGACACAAACTCATCCATTTTTATGGCTGCATAGTAATCTATGGTGTATATGTGCCACATTTTCTTAATCCAGTCTGTCACTGATGGACATTTGGGTTGATTCCAAGTCTTTGCTATTGTGAATAGTGCTGCAATAAACATACATGTGCATGTGTCTTTATAGCAGCATGATTTATAATCCTTTGGGTATATACCAGTAATGGGATGGCTGGATCAAATGGTATTTCTAGTTCTAGAAAATTACATGATCATCCCAATAGATGTAGAAAATGCATTTAGCAAAATTAAAAACCTTTTCATGAAAAAAAAGAAATCCTCGACAAACTAGGTATAGAAGGAATTTACCTCATCATAATAAAGGCTGTATATTAAAAGCTCACAGTGATGTCACACTCAATGGTATGGTAAAATCACAAAAGCTTTCCCTGTAAGATCAGCAAGGCAAGGATGTTCACTCTCAACATAGTACTGAAAGTACTTCTATGCAACATAGTACTGGAAGTCCTAACCAGGCCAGAAAAAGAAATAAAAGTCATCCAAATCAGACAGGAAGAAATAAAATTACCTCTTTACAGATGGCATTATCTTATGTGTAGAAAGCCATAAAGACTCCACAGAAAACTATTAGAACTAATAAATAAATTCAATAAAGTTGCATTTCTATAGGCTAATAATGAACTATCCAAAAAGGAAATTAAGAAACAATTCCATTTACAATAACAACAAGAAATAAAATACTTAGGAATAGGCAACGATGAAAGAGTTATATACTGAAAACTATAAAGCATTGATGTTTTATAGTTTTATAGATGTTTAAAGAAAGAAAAAACACATAAATAAATTGAAAGATATTACGTATTCATGGATCAGAAGACTTAACACTGTTAAAATGTCCGTATTACCAAAAGTCTATAGAGTCGATGTAATCCATATCAAAATCCCAAATGGCATTTTTTAAAAAAATAGAAAAAACAATTTTAAAATTCACATGAAGCCACAAAAGACTCCAAATAGCCAAATCTGTCTTGAGAAAGAAGCACAAAGCTGGATACATCACACTTCCTGATTGAAAAATATATTGCAAAGCTACAACAATTAAAACAGTATAGTACTGGCATAAAAACTGGCATACAGATCAATGGAACAGAAGTGAGGGTTCAGAAATAGATCCATATATATATACAGTCATCTGATCTTCAACAAGGGTGCCAAAAATGCACAATGGAGAATGGACAGTCTCCATATAAATTTTAGAATCAGCTTCTCTCTACCTACAAAAATGCCAGATAGGGTATTTTGACTGGAATTGTATTAAATCTACAGATCAGTCTGAGGCTAACTGACCTCTTTACTACTTTGAGTTTTTCAATCCACTAATGGGGTATGCCTCTTCCTTTATTTAGGTCTTTGTTGATTCCTTTAATTATCATTTTGTAGTTTTTCACACAGATCCTGTGGGTGTTTTGTTATATTTATAGCTAAATATCTCACTTTTCAAAGCTACTATAAATTTTTAAATTTGTTTTCTAATTATACATTGCTATTACATGAAAATATTATTAATTTTTCTGTACTTACTTCATATCCTGCAATCTTATTAAACTCACCTCTTTGTTCTAGGAGACTTTTTTGTAGATTCCTTGGAATTGCCTTCATAGACATATATGAGACGTGGTGAATAGGGGCAGTATTATTTCCTCCTTTGCAATATATATGAGTCACTTTTTTTATTTGTCTTTTTTATCTGTTGTCTTTCTTGTCTTTTCTTGTCAACATTGTGCTTGCTTGAACTCCCAGCACAATGTTGAGTAGGAGTAGTGAGTGTGGAAATTATTGTCTTGCTCCCTATTTTAGAAGCAAAGTACACAATCTTTTATCATTAAGCATCATGTCAGCTATTAGTTTTTTATACATGTTATTTATTTGTTTGAAGAACTCCCCTTCAATTTCCAATTTTCTAAGAGTTTTTATCATGAATAGATGTTGAATTTTATCACATGATTCTTCTACAGCAAATCAAATGAATGTGTGATTTGGGTTCTTAAACTGTTAATATAGTGGATTACACTTGGTCATGGTATGATAATTCTTTTTGTGTATAGTTTAATTTGACTTGCTAATATGTTGAAGAGTTTTTTGTGTTTATGTTAATCAGGAATACTTCTCTGTAGGGTTTTTTTTGTTATCTTTGTGTTTTTATCATCTTTGTGTTTATTATGTTTTTTGTATGAATCTTTATAAGATGCAGATGCAGGTAAAGCAGTGATTAGAGGAAAAATTCTACATTAAATGCTTATTTAAAACATTTGATAATGCTAGGAAAAAAAAGAAAGGATTTAAGTCAACAATGTAAGCTTTCATCTGAAGAAACTAGAAAGAGAAAAATCCAAAGCAAGCAGAAGGAAAAAAGCAATAAAAAATAAGAGCAAAAATCAATGAGACAAAACATATGTGTTTGATATCAGGTTGATGCTGGCTTCATAATATGAGTTATGAGTGTTCTCTTTCATTTTCTAGAAAAGATTGTGTAGCGTTGATCTCATTTCTTCTTTAAATTTTAGGAGAATTAATCAGTGAAATCATCTGTACCCTGTAGATTTTTTTTCAGAAGAATTTTAACTAGAAATTCCATTTGTTAATAGTTATAGAACTATTTAGGTTATCTATTTAGTTTGGGCTTTTCAAGGAATTGGTATAGTTCTTCTCAGTTGTTGAATTTATGTGCATAGAGTTATTTGTAGTATTCCCTGATGCTTGTTTTTTTATTGAGTTGTTTGTAGTATTCCCTGATGCTTGTTTTTTTATTGTGATATGTAGGATCTATAGCAGTATCTTCTCTTTCATTCTTGATATCAATAATACTATTCTTTCTCTCTCTCTTTCTCTCTCTCTCCCCTGCCCCTTTGTTTCCTCCTCCTCATCCTCCTCTCTCCCCCGCCCCACTTCATCTTATTAAAGGCCCATCAGTTTCATCAATTGTAATGATCTTTGCAAATAACCAACTTTTGGGTTCTTTGTTTCTCCTCTACTATTTTTCTGTTTTCAATTTCATTGATTCTGCTCTTCATTGCTCCCTTTGTTCCTATTGCTGCCATTAAGAGATTGCTTGGGGGCTGGGGTATGAGGGAACTGAGAAAATACGAAAGTAATACTGGATTTTTGCACTCTTTCTGAGAGTTAGAATCTCTCACTCCTTTAACCAGCTTCTCTTGGAGTTCTCTCTGCTCCCTGGTGCCCACTTCTGGCTCTCAGGCCACATTGTATTCAGAATGGGAGACCTCAGAGAGGACAAATAATAAATTCACCATAAGTTCAGTGATACTCCAAATTCTGGCCTTTTTCCTCAATTTGCTTTCTACTATTTAATTTTTGTGTTCCTTATACACTCTGTCCAGGTTCTATAGTTTCCTCAGAGCAACTAGGTGGAGTGTGTTTCTTTCATCTGACCCCAAACTGACTCCATATTCTTTGAGCCAATTCAAAGAAGGGCATAGGACCTGATACATAGAACCATCTTATCTTCCACCATCACTATCATTCTATCTCCATGAGCTTATATCTTCCACCACCACTCCATCTCCATGAGTTCCATAGAGATCTCCTGCAATGAGATTAAGGTGACTTCAAAGTATTGTGGCACTATTCATAATAGCAAAGACTTGGAATCAACCCAAATGTCCATCAGTGACAGACTGGATTAAGAAAATGTGGCACATATACACCATGGAATACTATGCAGCCATAAAAATGGATGAGTTTGTGTCCTTTGTAGGGACATGGATGCAGCTGGAAACCATCATTCTCAGCAAACTATCGTAAGAACAGAAAACCAAACACCGCATGTTCTCACTCATAGGTGGGAATTGAACAAAGAGATCACTTGGACTCGGGAAGGGGAACATCACACACCAGGGCCTATTATGGGGAGGGGGGAGGGGGGAGGGATTGCATTGGGAGTTATACCTGATGTAAATGACGAGTTGATGGGTGCTGACGAGTTGATGGGTGCAGCACACCAACATGGCACAAGTATACATATGTAACAAACCTACACATTGTGCACATGTGTCCTAGAACTTAAAGTATAATAAAAACATGAAAAATAAAAAAATAAAAAATAAAACAACAAAGATTGGCACCCCCATGACTAGACAGATCCTAGACAGCTTAAAAGCAATTTTTCCCTTTAGAAATCAAGTCCTACTACATAAGAATGGGTAGTTTGCCCCAAAGGGGATATTTAGTGAATACCATCTTGGGACACTATGTTCAATTGTGGTATAGGTTGCCCTGAAGGCCTATGGTTGGTTTCATGAAATTATCTTCCAAGCCAGACTGACAGTTTTTGAGATGACTTGATTTTTCTTCAAGGAAAAGCAAACTTACCTGTTCTCCAGGCTCATGCATACTTCCTGTGGTCTTTTCTGATGCTAGGTAAATTTGTTCCAAGTTTCCCATGCTCTACTAAGAGTACAGGATCAACAAGAGCTGGGAATCCACATCATCCTTGTAAAGTGGAGTACCAATTCTCCTAGTTCAATTAGAGAGGAAAGCCCCAGTGGCAATACTCTTGCAGGCTTTATGGAAAGGTAAGTGCGGAGGAAGCCTAACACTAAATGAGAAATCCATACCTTTCCTACATGCCTGCCTGAACCAAATAAACCTTGTGTTACTATACAAGGGCTTGTCTTTTTAATATATTTTAAAATTAAAGTAAACATGGACATAGGGTGGGTGGCTCAAATTGAATGGTCATTGTGCAGAAGGCTGGATATCTCACTGTTAGTTACACAATAAAAGAGGATCAGATAAACACAGACATAACCTCTGCCTCCACTGATAATGTAAATCATCCCTTGTATCATTTGTCTTTCCTTCAGGCTGGATACAAAAGGCATAGAAATGAAGAATTCATGCCTAAACACAGAAGAGCTTGAAAGCTAGTGTATGTCAAATGTTTATTCTAGGTCATCATTAAGGGGTTGAGTGGATTTGCTTATAAACACAGGCTATTCTGTCTGTGGGGAGTGGGAGAGATAGAGTGTGTTTTGCAGTTGGAGACAGCTCTTTTAAAGCCACATTGCAACTTTTTTGCCATGCACAGTAAGTTATATAGATAATTCTTTTTATAGGTTATGAAATGTTGTCCCCTGAGCAGTGGAAAGTATAATATGCTATAGAAACAATGCTTTTTCTCTCCACTTTGTGCAAATGCCATTTTTCATTACCCACTGAGTGAGAGCTTGCTAGAGATTGAAATGAGAGCAGGGTTGCCCCTCCCACTAATGGTCAGGCACTTCCTGACACAAACTCAGCAACGACCTCCGTGGGAGCCCGAGGAGGTCTCCCCAAGCAGCTTCCCCCACAGTGAAGTCTGAAGCGCCAAGCCCTTGAAGGATGTCACATCTTTTCATGTTACCCATTTCCACCAGCCTCATTCTCTGCCTAGGGTTTTGTGGGTTGTTGTTGTTTTTCCCACCCAGTCCAACCAAAGCAGCTGAAGAAAAAGTGCCAAGACAAACAGAATGAGAGCCTTGGGGACCCCGTAATGGGTACAGAGCCTGGGTGTGGTAATCATTCTTTTGATTTGTGCTCAGATATGTTTTCTATTTGCTTTTGCACAGAATGCACATTTTCCCCCTGGATCGCAAATAATCTGAACCAGGGTAAAACCATTACGAAGTGGCCTTCAAACATCATGTCTGTATTTGAACTGAATGACTGATCAGACATTTAAATACAGAAACTGGGAATTCAGGTAAATGGCACTGATACGGTTTTGTTTTTTTGTTTGTTTGTTTTTTGCTTTTTGTGTTTTTAAAAAAAGCATGCTCCAAGTTGTTTAAATAATGTTTGTTTGCTTGGGTTCTGTCTCTTTTTTCTTTTCTTTCTGTCCTTTCATCTATCTTTTTTAAAAAAGAATTCTGCATTTTTCTCTTTTAATTATGTTCTCATTTCAATGATTTGGTTTTATCCACAAAGCCAAAAATAAAGAAATGATTTTTATATCATTCCTAACAATTAATACAGGGAGAAAAGATAGAATTCTCAACACCTCCCATGTCTGGTCATCTCTGCTCTTTTTCTGGGGCCATACTTCCTGGGACAATCTTCATCTTCTTACATTGTCATTGGTGTCTCCTGACCAGCCTCTTTTGAAGTTGAATGCAAGTAAAGAAAAAATACACATACAATGACTGCTTTAGCTGACTGTCCTCCATTCTCACCCAGGAGAGGGGGGAAGAGGAAAAACCTGGTTGGGAAATAAAGATGAATGTGCTCCCATGGTGCTGGGCAGGGCTGTTTTGTGCTGGAGCAGGCGGGCAAAGGAATCCCACCACGGGGCTCTGAGTCCCAGGTTAATGTCAAGTGCTGGGTTTTCTTTTAGTTACTCAAGGATCAAAGGGAAATTATTCAATAAAAAGAACTTAAAGGGGACTTCTGTGCCCACATAAACCTTAATCAAAAACACTTGTTCAAATGTAGCTTCCTTGACCTGCCTTTTCATATTGTCTTTTCAGCTCTTATACATACACATTTGTGATTAAAATAAAGATTTTCTCCATCACCATTCAGCATTTCCTTTTCCTCTCAGCTGACCAGAATTTCACCAGGGTGACATGATAGTTTGTTGCTAAGGAACTGAAGACTATGTCATAAGTGAGCATTCTGATGAAGAGGAGTGAACAGTTTGCAACAGATTGGATATTAAGAATAAATCAGCTCTCTGTGTATGTCCCTGTGTGGTGGTATAACTGACAACAGGTGAGAAAGAGAAGGCTCAGGGCATTCCTGCTTGAAATGTGAATTCTTAGCCACCTCCTTTGTAAAAGCTACTACTCATCCCCTCAATTGCCTCTTACTTGTAAGAATGTCCTCATGCATTCGAGCTTTTCACTTCAGCTTGTTTTGCTTCTCTCTGCTCAGATCCATATTCCTTCACACAGTCATGTCAGAGATTTATCGCACTATGACCTTAGTCATATCCTCCTTTAAAAGGAGTCAAGCACAAACTTCACAAAGCCTCTAATATTCTAGGTGTTCAGCAGGGAGACTGGAACATGAAATTCCTCCCACTTGGAGCACACCCACATCAATGTTTCTCTAAAATCTATTTATCTTAGTCACGACCTATGAACACGAATAGAATGTGGTGAATGTTCCCTGTCTCTTGTGTGCCTGAGCGCTGGGAAAAGTTAGAATTTGTACAGTTGTAATTTCTAGGGAGGAGTGCAATAACTTCACAGTTTTTTAAACAGAATCATTTAAGAAGGAGAGCATTTTAAATGTGTCCCTTCTCTTTTGCACCATTTAAAAAGATCTCTGCGTCTCAAGGTGGTTCTTCTACTATCAGATATGTGGCTGATTCTGTGATTGTTAGGTTAAGAAAAATGGGAAAATCTGACAGCAGATGATTCCACAAATGAATGATACACATACAATAATAGGTAAGTACTCACCATGAGTAAAACAAACAAATATATACAGAAAAGGCAACAGTGATCTTTTGAGAACTGAAGATAAGAGCTTCATTACCTACATAGAAAACTACAGGAAGATCTGATCTAAATTTGATTGAAGGGAAGTAAACTTCAGTGGTCAAATCCTTGGGTGGTGGGCCAACATTCTGCTTGAACTCTGTCTCTAGTGCAGTGCGGGGCAATTTGGAGTAATGCATGTTTGTTCTGCCTAATTGAGAAGGTTGGAAGCTAATGAGTTTTCTGAACACTGCAAAGAAGAATGTTACATATGAAAGAGAAGCCAAGGGGTATATGGAAATGAAAATGAAAATAAAAAAAAAAAAGTCCTGAGAACATGGGAAAGTTCATTGTGGTGGGCTGGGAGAAGTCCAAACAAAACAGGTTTCAGAAAGAGGTGAAGCGGTTAAAAGACACTCACCCGAGCTAGAACAAAACTATAAATGTAGAGTTTGACCCTGACCTCCCATAAATGATGCAGGCATGTGTTGACAAGCAAACAGACCTACAGCATGTCATTTGATTCTGCCCATTGTTTATCCCATTACATGGGAATTTCTTTCTGTTCTCCTTGGGGTTTTTTTCCACCCACCCCAAATGTTTAAAGTCTATATGCAATCTGAGAATAAAAAGTAAAAGCTACCTCAATTTACCTAATTTAATCTAAATACCTAATTGAAAATGTGTAATTGGACAGACAAGCCTTTGATTAGTGCCAATATAAATTTGGATTAAAGAGATTAGGGCTATTTAGCCTCAAGACAAGAGTATTTAGGAGTCTTAACACAGATTGAATTGTTTGTATTCAGGGCTCTGCCAAAATGTAGAGGAATTAAAAAAAACGAGTAGGAAATAGGCTCTGCCCTTGGGGATTTGGGACACAACAGTCTAAAACATATCAAAGAGGCACACAAGATTGCCCAAGCTAAGGGTTCCAAGAGTAGCTTTGGCCAAACACACTGCAGAAGAGAGGAGAAATCAGAAAAGCCTATCAGAAAGGGAGATTCTTGTCCTGATCATCAAAAGATTTAGAGATGAGAAGAAGGAAGAGGGTGTCCTTGGGCTACAGAATGCTATATGGAAATGGAATGAGACTGAAATATCTCTGAGATGACTTGAAATATTCTGGTTCTTTGTTGGTGTGTGACAAACTACCTCAAAACTAAGTAGATTAAACAAAAATTATATCTCGCTCACAATTTTTGTGTTGCAGGCATTCAGGAAAGGCTCAGCTGGGTGGCTTATCTCTGCTCTACATGGCACTAGGGTCCATTTCCAACATGGCTTCTTCACTCATAAGTTTGGTGCTTGGAGTCTGTGGTCTCTCTCTCTCTCTTTCTCTCTCTTGCCCCACCTCCTCCCCACCTTCCTTACTCCCTATTATCTGCCCCATGTCTAGGGCTTCTCACAGTATGGCAACCTCAGGGTAGCAGGATTTCTTACAAGGCAGCTTAGGGTTCCAAGAGATTGTTTTCAGAGACACAGGCAAAAGTGGCAAGGTTTCCTATGACTTAGCCTTAGAAGACCCAAACATCATGTCTACCACATTCTGATGTTTAAGCAGGTCTTGAGGCCAGCCTATATTCAAGGGAATGGGAATTAGACTCCATCTCTCAATGGGAAAAATAGCCAAAAAAAAAAGTTTTGCCAACTTTCATCTACCAGAGGGAACAATTAATAAAGCAGATGGTTTAAGTGAGTGGTCAGAGCCACAGCAGGACAATCATCAGAGTGAGAGGTGGAGGATGAGTGCCAAGGACTTTAAAGGTGAAGTTGAGAGATTTGAATACTTAAAGAGTAATACATTCTTCTCCCAGCATAGTCTGTCTTGTGAAACTGCACTCAGCTGGATGGAAGACAACATATGATCTCCTAGAGTTCCCAGGCACTGAACTAGGGCAATGAAGGAGACTGAAATTCTCCATCTGAATCTCTCTAACAGGAGACTTTCTAAACAAAGCGTATTTGGTTATGAAGAACAGAAACTCATTCAAGCCAGTTTAAGAAAAGCAAGGACCAATTCAAAAGCACTGCAGGCAAGCGTAAGAGCATTCCAGGACAAGAGCTAGGGGAGCTGGGCCACAGGAATTCTGACAAGTCTGATACTGCAAACCCCAAAGCCAGGGTTACTCTTCTGTTCCTGACATGGGCCTGAGGTCTCTCATCTCTTTGCCAGCTTTGATCTCTTTCTTGTCTTCATGGACAAGCTTTCTCCATTGACTGACTCATCAGAGTACACAGGGCTGAAAATGACTGACCCAGGCCTGGGTGACCTTTGATTCCCCCAGGACCAATATGCCTTTGCTTCCAAGCACCCAATAGTATCTGATTAAAGGTTGTGTATCTCTGGACTTGAATTCTGGAGATGAGGCATTTAGTTGGATTAGACCAGTCTATGGATTGGTTCCCCTTGAGAGAAACGTTCACTTTTGTTTCAATCAGTGATGGCTGTAGAGCAGGCTTAGGTGTTTAAAGACAAGTAACATGAAAGCATCATTGCCTAGCTCCCCTCTCCATATCAGTGAGAGGCCATAGGTAGGAAGCAATTCGAGAGAAAATGTGTAGGATAGCTAAATGACAAGAAAGAATGACCAGGTAGGAAACATGCCTGGGGCTGGGGCTGGGATAAAGACATAACAGGCTGGTCTCCAAGCCATTCTTCATTCAAATTCCAAACCCCTTCCCTGATAGAGTCAGACTCATTCCCTATTGAACTTGTCCTGGCAGCCTTGATGTATGAAGCAGTAAAGTAATGGACAGTAATGAATGGTATCAAAGAAGGTGCCTTCTTATCTGACTCTCACAGAGGATTTTACAATGGTGTTGGGGGGTATTGGCCCTCTCTTTCTGCGTTATTCTCCAGTATACATATCTATGCTCAGGTCATAAGGGAAAGACTGATAGCATAAGTGCTTTAATAATTTTAATGAAAATTATTAGGTTTTACTTAACATGATTTACATATAGATCACCTGCCTGCACAGAGCTCCTATGTAGAGATGGCAGGGATGGGGAGGGAGGGAGGGAGGGAGGAAGAAAGGAAGGAAAGAAGGAAGGAAGGAAGGAAGGAAGGAAGGAAGGAAGGAAGGAAGGAGGGAGAGAGGGAGGGAAGGAGGTGGGGAGTCAGGGAAGGAAGGAAGGAAAAAATAATATGCATCAGGTAAAGAGGCTGGAAAGGGGGTACTTATGGACAGAAAATAATCAGGGCTTTTTTTTTTTTTTTAAGAAATCTTATAATATAAACTAAGTATTGCTTAGCATAAGAAGTGAAGGAACGGGAAGAAAATTAAATGAGAGATCTAGATCCATGGAGTGCAAGTGAGCTACAAATTTGGTAAAAATTTCATTTGTTTTGAAATTTTAAAGAGAATAATTTATAAATTTAGAAATAAACATCGATTTGGCATCTTTAAAAAACAGAATAATTAAGTTTTAAAAACTGAGTAAGAAAACAAATCCAGTTGGAGAAAAGTAGTAATGGCACTGCATACTGTCATGAAAGAATGCAAATCAGTATTTTCATTTCCCCTAATTAGCAGACATAAATCAGGGTAAATTTTAAATTGATGAGAGCTCTTTCAACACAGGAGAAAGATATTGACCTTCTTGTGGTAAAGGTAAGTATGAAGTACATTAAAATCACCATTTTGGCAGTAATCAAGTTTACCTTTACATTAACTTTGGACTATGACACCCCTTCAGAAATGCTGTCTGCTCAAAATTCTCCAAACACAGCACTGAATGGAATTCTGCTGGGGTAGAAGAATCGTGACCCGGCAGTCAAAATCAATTTGTTCCTGTGATTGACATCAGGGCCTGTGTGTCAGCCAAGCTCTCTCATATCATCTGTGCTCTGATTATGATCAATAGATATTTGTGATATGCCCGGGAAATGTGCTGTTTGATTACTTTTACATGGGAGAAAAGACAAAAACGTCTCAACCTGGAGTCTACTGATGTGGATGCAGAAGCTGGTTGATGAATTATTAGAACATAGAGTTTGCACTGATAAACTTTTGAACTTTCATTGAACTTGTAGATTAAGAATAGGCAGTTTTTCCAAGAGGAAAATTCACCAGACAACCAACAATTTTTCTTTCACATATTTAAGCAAGATGTTCGATCTGGTAAGGAAATAATAGTAATTTATGTCTTTGATAATTGAGAAGGATTATAGTTCTATACACAGAAAAAGCAACCATCACCGGAGCCCTGTGAGTCACAAAGCCATTAAAGAAGAAGCTTCCAGCTTAAAAGCAGATGAAACCTCCGGATTTGGAGGGTGGTGGTCTTCAAGAGAGAATTAAGAGAGGGGAAAGAAATCCCCATGTACTTGTAAAATTAGGGCTCGCTCTCTGCCTCCCTTCTGAACAAGTATAATGACACTTTCAAGATTAAGCTTGACAACCCACGCTAAAAGAAAAGCATGCATACACAAAACCATTTCCCTTAGTGCACATGGCTCCCCTGCATATACCACCATGCCCACACAAGCAGAGGCCCACACTGACCTTCAGTGGGAGGCAACCCTCCAAATAGTAACAATGAAGCTGCCTCCTTCAACCTGCAGAGACCCATAATTCTCAGAACATCATTTGTCCGGTAATCTGTAGGAACAGCCTGGAGCAGATTAAAGGTTAAGAAGGAAGATTGTTGACCAGCTGGAAACATGTGTTTGGTACATCCAACTAACTAAGGGTCTAAGAAATTATTTTCCTGATAAAATAGCGTCAGCTGAGATCAGCTTTCTGAGAGATGGGTATTATTAATTTTGCTGCTACAACATCGAACAGCTTGCATTAAAAATACACACTAGATTTGGCTCTTTGGCTTGATTGGTACAATGCACCAGAGATTTCAAAAAAATGCTGACCACTCCACAGTTCAGTTGCCCTTATTAATGATAAGTCCTGTCATCTCCCTTTACTTTAATGCTTTGCTTCCCTATAGTTCAATTTGAATCAATCCTATGATTATTTTTAAGCCTGCATCTTGCTAGTGCTCAAAAAATGAGAGGACACAATCTTACTACTATTTGTTAGTATCTGGTGTTTATAGCATCACAGGTGTTATAATGTAAGCTGGGGAAACAGTCAACAAGAATGAGGACCACAGTTTCAAATAGAAGGCTAGGGATGGAGCCAGCTCCACCTGGGGATCTAAACTAGGGTATCTTGGTTGCCAGTAATGGACACTTACTCAATTTTTCTCAAGTAATGTAGATTAGAAGATGTTACTCTAAGAACCTATGACCTGGTAGGCAAAAGTCATCATGAGCTTGGACAGATCTGGGAACCCATTTTTCTCTCGATCTCCTCTGTCTTTCTCTCATGGCATGTCTATCATGTCCACATGTTTGCTCCATCCTCCTGTCTTTAACAACTTGGCTATTCAAAGTTTCTGTTTCCTCATAACTGTAGTTTGCACATGACCTCTCATGACCTTGATTCTATCTCCTGGTGTTTAGTGTTAGTAATCACTGCTTTATTTAAATTCTAAAATGGAGAGAGAATTTTATTGTCACCACTCACATTTCATGTGACCACATTCTGGGTTACTGGGTGGCCACTAGCTGAACTGCTCTAATGTTGATTATCCAACATGGACCAACTCCCTATAGCCTAAAGAACCAAGTGAAGGGATATAATAAAACTACCCTTCATCAGGGGGAAGTTCAATTTATAAAGGGCAGAGTAGGCATTCTGAAGACTAGTCTGCCTGGTCCATGGGATAATGGGGAAAGGTTCTGTGGAGGAGATAACATATGAGATGATCATAAATGGTCCCCATGTGTGGATAGGCAAAGACAAAGTAAAAGTGGATATAGTAGCATAGGGTAAAACCAGAAATAGGAAAGAAAATATTACGTATTTTAGTTTGGCTAGAGCACTTCTCAAGCTTTCTGTGCATGTGAATCACCTGAGGATCTTGATAAAATACATATTCTTATTCAATGGGTCTGAGATGGGGCCTGGGATTCTGCAACTTTAAACAAGTTCCCGGGTGATGCTGATGTGTTGGTTCACGCTGAGAAGTACAGCTAGAAGAAAGAGCCTTGAATGCCAAGCTAAGAAAGTGCTACTTAACTCTACTTCAGTAAGTAATGAGAAGACTTGGAGGATTCGGGAGAGAAGAATGATATAATCAGACTGGTGTTAAAGGACAGTTGATTTGGCAGTGCTTTGTGGGATAAATCAGAAGAGAACTGGAAGATCAGCTATTTAGCAATTGTAAAGGCCAGGAAAGAGGTAATAAGGACTAAATCAGTATGATCACAGTGGAGGGGAAAGGAGGGCTATGCAAGATCCGCTATACAGCCAATTGAACATGCCCTTCCCACTGTCCTTACCCAGTCTTGCTTTAGTTGACAAGAGAAGCGGCTTCTTCAGGCATCATCTGGTGACATCTTTGTCCTTTCTGGGGTGTCTGCTTTTCATTTCAAATCACATCTAAAGATACATCCTCTCTTTTACCTCTAACCCTTAATTTCATTCTCTCTGCCTAACTGCATTTTCTATTGTGTGCAACTTGCTGCATGATTTAACTATATTATAACCACGCAACTGTTATTTCACTGTTATTTCATTGTGTACCAGTAACCAAATTCAGTAACTGTATTTGTTCTGCTGAGGAGTTTTGTAGGAAGCATATCTGAAGGGCACCAGGCAATGAAGTAAAGTCTATTACCACCTTATCACCATCAGGAAAATGATCTGTTTGTTTGCAGTTCACTGAAGTACATAGCTAAAGAAATTGAAAGAGAGCTTAGGGAGTGTCAGAGTCAGGTCCAGATATGGAGACGGATGGATACTCTGAATACTAGGCTGTGGTTCAAGACCCAAAAAATGGCTGTGACACTGTGCAGAAGAGAAGTTTCCAAATGATGTTACAGACAGGGAAGAAGAGCTGGGAGAGACACACCTTTTACTGTAATTCAGAACTTCTCTTACTACCTGGCTTACACAGTCCCTACTATCCATTTAAAGCCAAGCCAAAGATAAGCTTGCTGTTAAATACAAATCCCAACTGAAATTTTCCTAAAGCTAAAGGCTTCATCATATCCTGTGATTATAGATATAAATGAAGAAACCTGGTGCTTGCTTATTGGATTGTTCATGCCATTTTGATGTCAACCCCTGAACACTGAACTTTGGTTTTCTAAGGCCCCTGTGCATTAAATAATTTATACGACATGTAGGACTTTAAATCCATTCCTTTTCTTTCTAATAGGATGGGATTTTGTGCACATGTACATACTTACAGCTAAAAAATAAAAAATCAAACAGTTGTCACTGATCAAAACAACAATAATTTGTCCTGTGGGGAAAAAGACAGAGAGAAAGAAAGAAGAATAGAAAAGAAAGAAAGAAAAAGGAACTGTCCAGCCCTGGAGACTAGAGCTGTTTTGATTGCACAAGAACATAATCAGAGTCAGGAACACAGTAAAGGAAATATTCCCAAAGGAAATCAAGATTAAGATGCACACTTCGGCCTCTTCCTACAAGCACCAACCTCCCAAGCCCACAGGTCATTTTGTTTGACAATGTCACATCGATTTACATTTCACATTGCACTCTTAACTTTAGAATCTTAATGTGCTGGCTGGAATTAGCTGTATCTTTAGAGAAGAGTCTGATCTTGATGATGTCCTCCTTTGGAGAGACTTCCTAGTTGGTTTGTCATTTTGGTAAATGAGAACCCAGAAGAAATTAAATCAATTTTATAGATACGCAGGTGTGTGTGTGCGTGTGTGTGCATGCGTGTGAAAGTGTCCCTGCAGGACAGACACTAGGAAACTGTGCTTTGAAGACAACAAACCCTTTCAGGAAAAGGGTTCCATGTTCAAAAGGAAATGAGGAACTGTGATTTCTAGCCCAGATATTGCCAGGCCCACTTCCATCCTTGGTTTCGCTCCACGTTGGAGCTCAGGATTCTGGATGTATTTTCTTCTGAGTGCCCTGATGGTGGCGGAGGGCAAGGTGGGGTAGAGCAAGGCATAGCCTGCCATGCGGGGAATCTGTGCTGTTTTGGGGCTTTCCTCCAAACGCAGTCCGGAGGGAGATACCCCAGTGTCATAAACCCTGCTTCCTCCTTCCTTATGTGCCACCTCTTTTCCTAGTCCCACTACTTCAGAAGTAAATAACCATCTTCATTGGAAGTAACTTTCTTCCCTAGAGAGGTGAAGTGACTGGTCTATGGTCATGCAGCTATTAAGAGCCTGTGACAGAAAGAAATCCAGCCTCTTCAGTTTCAGGTCATTGCATGTTCTTGCCTCCTACCTTGTAAGCAGAGCTTCAGTCTTTGATGTGGTCCCTGCATCCTGGGCCACAGAACAGACTTAGGGTTCAAACCTCCCTGGGCCTCACCTGGCATTTCCACGCCAAAGTTGCATCCTGCCCCTCTCTGAAGGGTCACCCTCTAGCCTAGTCATTGTGGATGGAACCTACTCCTCAATCCCAACATCACCACAAACACCCACTGCCCCTACAAGGGACAGGAGGGCTGAGATTTAGGGACCCAAGTATAGATGCATAGATGCAAATTAGAATATTTTTAATGTTATGAGAATGATGGTGAAAACTCTTTGAGGACAAGAGTTATATTTAGTCTGCAAATATGTATTGAGAAGAATCCCCAAAAAAAGTTGCTATTAAAGAATAATGATAAAGATTCATGCACTTTAGTTGGGGCAGAGTTTAGGGTTGGCATTATGAAAAGTTGTGGGGATTTTGAAGCAGCCTTTACTCAAGAGATGGTTGTGTGCTAAGGGAGAGAAGATTTGGAACTATTACTCACAATGCACCACCAGAAGATTCCAAGTAGGAGAGTCTAGGCAGAGAAGTTCCATGGGGTGTGGGAAGGTGGGGGTATGGTAAGAGACAGCATAAGAATAGCTGAGCTGAGGCTGGGCAGGGTGCTTGTAATGTCCAAGCTCATGCTTGTAATGTCCAGCACTTTAGGAGACCAAGGCAGGTAGATTGCTTGAACTCAGAAGTTTGAGACCAGCCTAGGTAATACGACGAAACATGATCTCTACAAAAAATAAAAAAAATAAAAAAAATAGCCAGATGTGATGGCATGCACCTGTGGTGCCAGCTACTTGGGAGGCTGAGGTGGGAGGATCACTTGAGCCTGGGAGGTCAAGGCTGCACTGAGCTGAGATTGCACCACTGCACTCCAGACTGGGCAATAGAGTGAGACCCTGTCAAGAAAAAAAGAACAGCTGGGCTGGATACACTTCACTATTCACTACAGAGACAGCCATTCTCTCCAGAAGCCAGCATGAGGCAGAACCTGGCTGCCAGACAAGGGAGATTCTTCCCCATTTAGAGACCAAAAGGTCAAGTGTAGAAACTCGGTTGGGTAGATGTGAAGGATGCTGTGGGCCAGTTGACTCAGCCTCCATTCCTAACTTTCTCAGGGAACCAGTCTATACTGTAGACACCAGAAAATGAAAAACTAACTTTCCCTTCCTCCTTCGCAGGTAGAGTCCCTCTTGGGATTGGGTTCCGCCAATAAGAGCCACTTGCGTGAGACCTCAACTGAGAGCGAGGTCAGGTCAGTGGGATGGGAGGCACAGCACGAAGTCTTTAGTTTGCTGGCTCAGGTCATGGCAGAATGGTGGGTGGGCTCTGCCACAGACAGTGGGGGACGGATGTTCCCTCAATAATATCAGAGCATCATCCTGGGAACTGGAATTGTTTCTGAAAGCTCCAACTAGAGTCTGCTTGTTCAGCACTTCCAAAATATTCATAGGCCAATTAATACCTGATTATTAATGCTCTCCTGTTTCAATAAACTGGAACAATTTCTGTCATCTGCATCACCATGGACAGTGGCCAAGATAACATATCTGACTCCCCAAATTGATCATTTTTTAGTACCCTCCTCTATGGGACAAAATTACTTTCAGAGATAATCATGTAATAATCATTAATTATTATTACTCTCATGATTCATTCATTAGCTTTAAAACAATAATTTAAACAGAATAAATTTTAATTTTCAGGATATTATTCAAATCCAGTCAAATATCTCGTGTACGAACTAAAATTTGCATGTACTAAACTTCAAACACAAATTAAAATTCCAAGTGGTTGCACAGAATGACAGAATTAAATTAACTCAGGTTTTGTATCTTGGCTTTGCAATTACTGTGCTATCATCCTTTATCGATTATTTAAATGCAGGCATACTTACTACCACAGGGGCTGGAGACACACACTGTGCCTGAAGCCAGTTCGAACCATCTTGAACTATTCTTTCTTAATGGAAGTTCTCCTAAGTTACTTTCACATAGAATATAATATTAGTAAAAGAATAAGTAATTAACTGTGCTAATTTGAAGCATATATATGTATGTGCATATATATATGGGAATATATGTATACACATGCACACAGATGTATATGAATGTATAGAACTAAAATTCAATAGTCACCACAGCAATTGTTTAGGAAGTGGACAGACAAAAGATTTGTGGGAGGATTATTTTATCACTGACATTGTTTAGAATTACTGGCATGGGGATAATAAAAAGCAAACTGACTCATAGTCGATTTTATTATTGGTTTTAAATTCTCTGCAGGCAATGCAGCTGTGTGCATCTTGAGGGCGGGTGTACCCGCCCCTGGTTGATAGGTGGGGTGAGCCTGAAAGAGCCTGATCCTAAGCCTGAGGGCTCCAGAGGATTGTGGGCTTGAGGGGAAGTGGCGTGGGGAGGGGGGATCCCCAGACCCCAGAACCATCCCCACCAGATACTTCCCGCATAACAGGAGACCCAGCCTGAGATGCTCATGACTCCCCAGATTCTCACATACTGCTGAAACATAAAGATCCTCACAAATTGCCTTTGGTGATGAGGAACCAAGAGCCCAAAACTGCTGAAACCCTGGTACGCAGTTCTCAGTAGTGAAGTGACTCACCCACCTCATGTGAGGGAAATGTGTGCTTCAGCACAATTAAACCTCGTCTCCTGCCACGGGCCCTTGAGGGCATACACAAGTTGTTGAATTTATGAATGTTAACTCTGCCAATGCCGAAATTCTACTTTAACCTATACCTGGAATGTCTTCGTTCGCTGGCAGATGAGCTGCACTTTGGGTGTCTGCAGGGGACAGGGTGAGTGAAGGCCCCCACAGAGCTCTCAGCCTGTGAAGGCCCTGACCCAGGGCACTGTCTTTAAAGAGAGAAGTTTCTCTGTTTTCCCCTCCAAGTAGTGGCCGCACTGAGAGACATCTGAAGTTCTCTGAGAGCAGAGACAGAGTTCATTTCCGGTGTCCTTCATGGTCCCCAGCAGTACAACTCTCATAAACGGTTAACTTCCTAGTTCTGGGTAGAGTCGAGCTTGTCTTTTCTCCTCTAGTTGAGGGGTGTTTAGCATAAAGGGACAGTCTCACAGAAGATGACTAAACACAAGCCAATTTTAATGCTGTATCCTGAGACCCCAAGGGAGTGCAGGGGAGAACATCTCCCTAGACAAAGGAAAGCAGCACCTCCCCACCCCAGGGGGGACACTGTGGACAAGATGCAGGTGGGCAGCGCCCGATATCCAAGGACCCGTGGAAGGCTGTGACCTTTCTCCTCTGAGCAGCAGTAAGCCAGATGTCCACCAGCAGGTCCCAGAGACGCGGCCACAGCAGTAAAGCTGCATGCCAGCCTACTTGCCTGGCACTGCCCAGGAGAGTGCCACTAGTCCCCATCCTATAGGACCAGTGGGTGCTGTCCACCTCTATGCAGAGTGGCCAGGGAGGAGGGGCAGGGCCATCTAGCCATGTGGTTCATGCCTAGGTGTCTGGGAGCAGGAAGACATGCATTTCCAATGTAGCATTGGCACCCAAACTCACATTGTTGTTTTCCTGTCAAGCAGTGTTAGCCAGCCTTATATCTAAGGACTACAGGCTTTAATTACTCCAGAGAACAGCCTGGTGGCCAAACAAAGAAAGGCTTGTTACAAAGGCCCCTTTGTTGAAAGGGCTTTTGTCCCAGCAAGAGGATTGCTCCAGGCACCCCTTATAGGCCACCAGCCCAGAGGAGGGAAGTAATACTTGTCCAACTAACCCTCGGGTGTTTCAGAAGACCTGGACTCAAGTCCTCACAGCCCAGGTTTGCTGGCAATGTAGTCTGCTGTAAGCCACATATCCTTTTTAAGCCCCAGTTTCCTTACCTATCAAAAAACAATCATTTATGTGAACGTCACCCTTGTTTTTCCAGTCCTGGAGGCTGAATCCCCCAGGCTGCTGGAGGTGCTGAGAATACCTGGTCCCTACTAGCATTGCAGAGAGGTGTTTACACCCCTCTCTGGCAGAAGCCACTTCCCGTCTGGAGAGCCAGGAAGGACACCTCCTGTCACTCCCTAGAAACAGAACAGCAGGCTGCTGACCTTCACCCGGCCACCAGTGCTCCACCCTGAACTCAAGATTCCAGGACGCGAGAGAGAGGCTTCAGGAGGAGAGAAATTTCTCCTTGGAAAGCTAGAAGAGCTGAGAGGAGAGTAGGAGGCAGTGAGGAGGGACCTGCAGCAGGTCTCAGGGACCGTACAGGGTGTGGACTTGCACTGTACTTTTGCCCCCTGACCCTCATTCCTGATGTTTTTCTGAGCTTGGTTCTCCAGCCTTCTGACAGTTCCATAGGCTACTGGATAGATAGCCTTCCAGTAAATTCCCTTCCTGCTTAAGCTAACCATATTTGAGGTCTGTTGTTTGTAACCAAGAGTCCTACCTGATACTGTGTAAGATATAACCAAAGAGGAAATTATCCCCAAAATATATATTTTTGGGGGGAGGCGCACCCAAGATGGCCGAATAGGAATAGCTCCAGCCTCCAGCTCCCAGTGTGAGCAACACAGAAGACAGGCAATTTCTGCATTTTCAACTGAGGTACCAGGTTCATCTCACTGGGGCCTATTGGACAGTTGGTGCTGGTCCGCGGGTGCAGCCAGACTAGCAAGAGCTGAAGCAGGGCAAGGCATCGCCTCACCTGGGAAGTGCAAGGGGGAAGGGAATTCCTTTTCCTAGTCAAAGGAAATTGAGACACACAACACCTGGAAAATCAAGTAACTCCCACCCTAATACTGCGCTTAACCAAGGATCTTAGCAAATGGCACACCAGGAGATTATATCCCACACCTGGCCCAGAGGGTTCCACACCCATGGAGCCTCCCTCATTGCTAGCACAGCAGTCTGAGATCTAACTGCAAGGCAGCAGTGAGGTTGGGGGAGGGGTGCCCGCCATTGCTGAGGCTTAAATAGGGAAACAAAGCTACAGGGAAGCTCGAATTGGGTGGAGCCCACCACAGCTCAAGGAGGTGGACCTGCCTCTGTAGACTCCTCCTCTGGGGACAGGGCATAGCTAAACAAAAAGCAGCAGAAACCTCAGCAGAGATAAATGCCCCTGTCTGACAGCTTTGAAGAGAGCAGTGGATCTCCCAACACGGAGGTTGAGATCTGAGAATGGACAGACTGCCTGCTCAAGTGGGTCCCTGACCCCTGAGTAGCCTAACTGGGAGACATCCTCCACTAGGTGCAGACCAACACCTCACACCTCACACGGTGGGGTACACCCCTGAGAAGAAGCTTCCAGAGTGAGAATCAGACAGCAACACTCGCTGTTCAGCAATATTCTATCTTCTATAGCCTCTGCTGCTGATACCCAGGCAAACAGGGTCTGGAGTGGACCTCATGCAATCTCCAACAGACCTACAGCTGAGGGTCCTGACTGTTAGAAGGAAAACTAACAAACAGAAAGGACACCCACACCAAAACCCCATCAGTACGTCACCATTATCAAAGACCAAAGGCAGATAAAACCACAAAGATGGGGAAAAGCAGGGCAGAAAAGCTGGAAATTCAAAAAGTCAGAGTGCCTCTCCCCCTCCAAAGGAACGCAGCTCACTGCCAGCAACAGAACAAAGCTGGATGGAGAATGCCTTTGAAGTGTTGAGAGAAGGCTTCAGTCAATCAAACTGCTCAGAGCTAAAGGAGGAAGTACGTACCCAGCGCAAAGAAATTAAAAACCTTGAAAAAAGAATGGATGAATGGATAACTAGAATAATCAATGCAGAGAAGACCTTAAATGAACTGATAGAGATGAAAACCAAAACACGAGAACTACATGGCAAATGCACAAGACTCAGTAACCGACTCGATCAACTGGAAGAAAAAGTATCAGTGATTCAAGATCAAATGAATTAAATGAAGTGAGAAGAGAAGTCTAGAGAAAAAAAGAGTAAAAAGAAATGAATCAAGCCTCCAAGAAATATGGGATTATGTGAAAAGACCAAATCTACATCTGATTGAGGTGCCTGAAAGTGACGGGGGAAAGGGAACCAAGTTGGAAAACACTCTGCAGGATATCATCCAGGAGAACTTCCCCAGCCTAGTAAGGCAGGCCAACATTCAAATTCAGGAAATACAGAGAACACCATGAAGATACTCCTTGAGAAGAGCAACTCCAAGACACATAATTGTCACATGCACCAAAGTTGAAATGAAGGAAAAAATGTTAAGGGCAGCCAGAGAGAAAGGTCGGGTTACACACAAAGGGAAGCCCATCAGACTAACAGCAGATCTCTCAGCAGAAACTCTACAAGCCAGAAGAGAGTGGGGGCCAATATTCAACATTCTTAAAGAAAACA